>NW_028220566.1:0-2565 GCF_045865225.1 Trachurus japonicus | reverse complement strand
ACAATTCCAGGCGAATTCAACTCGGGGGTGTATTTTCCTATCATTTTAGGTCTAAAAGAAGGAATCTGAAGATTTTCAGTTTAATGTCTCCTGTTTTGTGGTAGTTGCGTCTGTCCGCGCATCGCCACGGCAGCAATGAATGGGAGTGGATGTAAGTTCTGCTGTTTAGGCTGTTTCCAGCCCTCAAAGCCACAGACAGCGTCAGATGGAGACTCAAACATGCACCCAGAAGTTTATTTACTTCAACAAGCCGACATGTTTGTAAAACTAGATCTAATTCAAAGTCTCCCGGAGTCTCGCGCGAGACCCAGTTGCCGTGCGCGGTGTGTTCAGGTGCAGTGGGAAAAGCTACCGTTTGTGTCATAAACACAGGAATATCAACTCTTTACTTGCTTCAAGTAAAAAAAACTTCTCGGCGCATCTTTGAGTAGCCACCTGACGCTGTCTGTGGAAAAAAATGTACACTTGAAGCAAGTAAAGAGTTGATATTCCTGTGTTTATGACACAAGCGGTAGCTTTTCCCACTGCACGTGAACACACCAGCACTGCAACTTCGGGCTCGCGCGAGACTCCAGGAGACTTTGAATTAGATCTAGTTTTACAAACATGTCGGCTTGCTTGAAGTAAATAAACTTCTCGGTGCATGTTTGAGTCGCCATCTGACGCTGTCTGTGGAAAAAAATTGCGGCTTTGAGGGATGTAAACAGCCTAAACAGCAGAACTTACATCCACTCCCATTCATTGCTGCCGTGGCGATGCGGGGACAGACGCAACTACCGCAAAACAGGAGCGATTAAACTGAAAATCTTCAGATTCCTTCTTTTAGACCTAAAATGATAGGAAAATACACCCCTGAGTTGAATTCGCCCGGAATTGTCCTTTAAAGGTCCTGTATAACATCATTGCGTGTGTTGCTGTGGGCAGAGGGTGGGGATTGTCACCTTATGTTTACAAGACAAGATATTACAACGCATAATGTGTGCGGCTGCGTCTTGTGAATAAAAAGTCATTGTATATCATTGTGTCACAACTAAGAAGATATACTGTATACTGTACGGAACAACTGCAGTGATGAAATCAAAACGTGTAGGACAAAAAGCTAATTTACATAACTATTTATTTAAAACTAATTCTGAACAGATATGGGATGGAAATGTGACTTATTTAAATGTTTGGCCTGCAACCAGTTTAACAGCTTTTTCTTCTTTTGTCTGAATTAATTATCTCTCTTTGATTTGATAGAGACTGACACAGTTTGTAGAAGGTTAGATTTCTATTTACATAACACAGATTACTTCTGTAATAAAAAAAATACAGAAATTGAGTCAGACTAGAAAAGCTTATTTGTTTTTTGTTTTGTTTTTTTAATTTAAAGTTGTTTTTTTTTAAATTTCCGCCTACTCTTTTTTGAACTGCAGTAATTTTGAAACAAATGCATGTTGACTTGATTTTGTTTATTTTCTTGAAAATCTCATAACATGTTACTGAATGTCTTAGACCTTTAGGACACACTGGACAATGTGACTCGGTATCACAAAGGAATGACGAGCTGGGGCTAGCTGGTTAAAAGGCTAACTTCAATATAAGAAAAGAGTTAGTTTTGTTTCCACTGTAGTGTATTATCCACCTTAACTTTTTTACTTTAATAACTTAAAGTATTGTATGTTCTTCTTTGTATGTATGGAGGCCTTTTTTGGACAGATGCTCTACTTCATGTGTTCCACAATTTGCTTAGAAGTCATCTGACCTAATGGGATGTGCATGGTTCAATATGACTGAATGATCCTGTTGTCTTCTCTAATGAGTAAGACACATGGGATACAGGATATGGGTTTTTTGCTAGCCTAAAAGTTAAAAGGTCAAGTCAAAGGTCATTGGCCATCTGGACGGGAGGTTTCTCTCTGTCTGGAGAAGGTGGAGTGTTGGAGATAAGCCAACATATAAAAAGGAAGGTTTTGGGGTTGAGAGAGAGAGAGATCTCATTTTGGACCAGAGATGCTCCAGGATTCGGCATTTTTGTACACTGATCTTCTTCTTGTTAATAAACTTCTTTTTTGAATACAAGCGAAGACGTGTCAGCGGTGATCCCTTCTTTTCATCAACACATCAATATACCACACCACCTCTGTAAACAGCTGTTAAAGGGGACTGAAAGAGAAAGAAAAGAGTGCTCCTGAATCCTGCTCAACAGCGTCAACATCCTACAACTGTGCTGGTTCCAGGTTCAGCACCATGGACAGCGGCGAGACGTAACACATGATGATGCTGCTGCAGATTCAGAGATTGGACTCACTTATAAAATCATTTTTACTTACTTTGAACATCATGCATCACTATACATCGATTATTTCCATTCCTCCCCATGGGTATATTCAGAGTTTAAGATACTAGGTGTTTCAAATTACAAAAAAAAAAGCAAGTCAGGTATTTTATCAAAAATAGGAATTTTTCTTGTCATAAAAACTATAGGTTGAAAGATAAACCACAAACACCACCCAGTGTCTGGAAACAATAGACACAAGTTCAGTTGAACCATTTGTGATAGAATAAATATGAAACAACTGA
>NW_028220565.1:0-12928 GCF_045865225.1 Trachurus japonicus | reverse complement strand
CCTTTTATTTCTCATCTATGTGTGTTTTTTATGTTTCTCTTCCACTGCTTGAATTTCTAGAAATCTTCTCTGTGGTCTGTTTGTAACATGGCAACTCCTCTGACTCACCTGTGACCTTTTACTGCTCCTTTATTATTATCTCATAGAGTAAAACGCATGCAGCCCTGTTTGTCAAAGTTACTGGACCCTTAGTCTCCATCACACTAGGGCTGCACGATTATGGCCAAAATGATAATCACGATTATTTTTGTCGATATTGAAATCACGATTATTAATCACGATTATACATTATGTTAGATAAAACATGTTTTTATTGCACTTTCTATTTGAAACAAACAATAGGCTATGTGAACAAGGCTTTCAGTTCAAAATAAAACGTAAAATAAAAATAAATAATAGCCTAAAATAAAATTTACCCAAGACAAAGGGCTAGCGAAAAATAAATGCCATTGCAGAGTGCAGAGGTGTCATTCTGTACAGTAGCATACAGATACTTGTGTAAAAAACAAAAAATAAAAAATAAATCTGGTAGAAGTAGCTGCTGCTGCTGATTCAACTCCTTTACTCAAATAAAAGTAAGAAAGTACAGGCTCTGAAATGTAATTTCAAAGTAGGCTATAGGTAAAAATTAATTTTTGCCATCAATGATACACAGAGATGTGTGGGCAAGAGTCTGTCTAGCATGGACCAAAGCACAGCACGGGTGGTTCAGCAGCAATTTGGAACGAATTAAAAACATTTAATGAACAGACCAAGTGTTTTCACACAGGCAGCGTCCAGCAGGTCGGCCTGGCTCAACTGTGCTGCCACCAAAACGGCCATAGATCGCCGTTACCGGCCGTTATGATCACGGTCGGAACGTTTTATTTACACGACGTATGTAATTAACACCAAAACGGCCGCGTGGGGTGACGGGGTCTCGGTCCAGCTTTGAGACCACCCCGCAGCCCGACCTCGATCCGATCCAGAGCGAGACGGCGACAGTAGACAGCCTGAGGTGCTGACTGACCAGACACAGACACACGTCATGTCTACTGTCTCCGTCTGCTGCCGACATCGTCTCACTCTCACTGCAGAGTGAGATCCATACAGCCTAGGAGTGAGACGTAACACCGGGCGCAGAAGGTGACACAGTACAGCAGCATTTGAAGGTGCCGACTGACCAGCCGGGACACACACTCTGGACTGTAAACAACATGTAAAGGGAGGATGCGCTCGCTTGTTAGTTAGGCAGCTTCATGGAGGCCTGACCTCTCGTTCGCCCCCTGGTGGTCGGCGGACTATTGGTTGAGAAAGCGCTTGATTTGATATGCAGCACAGCCCGTTTTTTTACATGTTAATAATCGTGACGATCATCTTAATTTAATCGTGGCAGCCAAAATCGTGATCGTGATTAAAATTCGATTAATTGTGCAGCCCTACATCACACCGATGAATCATGACAGGGACCGTCTCAGGGAGGTGACAGTGGAGCCCAAGAGCTCTGTTAATATCAAACCTGCCTATTCTTTATTGCATCACTTTGTTTTGTTTTAGCCAAGTCTGATGGAGGCTGAGGGCAATTAAAATGATTAAAATGAGCTAGATGCTTATTTGCTTAAAAAAAAAGGCTCATTTGACATGCACTTATTTCTCAGAAACCAGAAAGTGTGGGCAGGCCTACGTACATGAGTCTGGAAAAGGAAGCATCCTTCAAAAACCTGAGAGAGGGAACTCCTGCTGAGAGGAGAAATACCTCCGTGTTTTTCCTTGTAAAAGAGAGAGAGGGGGAAGGGGGGGGGGGATGGAAGCTGCAGTTGGGCGTCTCAGCTGTTTGGTGCGTATGCAGCAGTGATCAAAGGGACTGAATCTAAGCCTCAGACGGAAAAGAATTCAGGTTTTTCTCTGCTTCACCTTGAAGTGCAGAAAACCCCAGTTTCACTTGGCAGCTGCTGATTCATGGGAGACGAACGGCGCTCTGCTGCTCACCTGGTTTCTCAGCGTGTGGAGCATTTTGCCTTCATATGCTCCATCACACCTAAAGCTGGAAACGCACGGCATCAATGTTGTAGAGGAGATGACATCTGCTCTCTGACGTTACCTGTTTGACATCATGTATTGACCCCTTGCAGCTACGTCACAATCATCACGTGACGCGAGAGGCGACGCCATGACGGACGGCAGAAAGTGCTCAGTGATAATGTACTGTGTATGGTGCCGTCCAACAATGTGGCTCGATCACTTCACACTACAACCTCACAGCATTATCACTTATTAAAATAGAATATCTACTCATCCGTTGCAATATTCTGTTTGTTTTTTTGTTATTCGCCGTAGAATATCTCAGTTTTCTGTGTTTTTCCACTGCTAAGGAGTTAACGTCAGTCAGTGCCACACTCCCCATACAGCAGCTGCTGCTGTCTTTGCTGCTGCTAACTACAGTTAACAGACCTGGAAATTAAAACCTGGTCCGACCCGTGGGTGTTGAAGACCTGACCCGACGTCTGTCTAATTAGTGATCATTCTCTGATTAAACCCGGCTGACAAATAAAAGAAAACAGGAAGCCGTCTTCGTTGTAATCGCCGCGATCCGCCGGCGGCAACTACGTTGTGACGGTGCTGTGTTTACTACGAGCGTTAGCTGTTGTTAGCCACAGCATGTAGCTCAGCTAGTTAGCTTCAACTGTGTTTACATCGACTATACACTGTAGATAAACTAACTTCTAACGGCATCGATAACGTGTCTGTATATCTTCACACTGGTCCTGTTGCTCATGTAACCCCGCTGCCAGTGGCCAGCCCCCGGTTCTTAGCTCTAGACCAGCAGGGAGTTGGTGCTTCAGACCAGTTTTAATTAAGCAATATATCACTCCAGGCCGTGGTCTATGCTCATTATACCACGGCTAAGGGGCGTTGTTCCCCCTTAGAGTGGTAGAATGAGCATAGACCACGGACTGGAGTGATATATTGCTTTTATAAAACGGTTACGAATAAAGGCAATATAAAAGAGGGATACGCAATCAATTTCATGTAGTTTTATTCAACCAGAAATACATATTATCCAATAAAATAGCCTCACTGTGAAAAAATAGTCCCACCTCTCCAAACGTTAGCTCCAAGTAGCTCTGTCACTGCTCAGTCCCCTCTACCGTTGTTAACCCTCCCCGGAGGTCAAAGTTCACCTTAAACATGTGAATTCAACTACTTTAGTCCGTTTTTTAACATCGAAAAAACATCAGCTGTCTTTGGCTACGGACTGCAACAGTCCGTTGTCATGGATACATGACATCAACTTCCATTCATACCAGTCATACGCATAGACATATATATACGTCTATGGTCGTACGTGCCTGACGCGGAGTGATAGCCTACGCTGTGATAAGGCTTTAGAATAGTAGCCGTGGTATATGCTCATTATACCACGGCTAACAACCAATCAGATCGTCGGATTTCACCTTTCCGTTTTATAAGAACCAATAACCAGTTCTTAGCTGGAGCCCAGCAAGGAGTTGGTGCTTCAGACCAGTTTTAAGAACCAATAACCGGTTCTTAAGCGGTGGAAAAGCAAAGACCCGGTGCTAGTCAGGCTCTGGCTCTGAACCAGCACTGGAACCAGCTCAGTGGAAAAGGAGGGGAAACCCTACAACCAATGTAGGGAATGTCATAAAACTATAACGCGCCCATTTAATTAAATTGACGTCCACTGTTCTTTTGCCGTCCATCATGGCGACCGTAGCTACCACGAGTGCAACGTGACGTCACGTGCAAGGGGTCAGTAGTTACTGTGACTGCCCCCTGTGGTGACAGCAGAGTACTGTCTCTGGAAGCTATATAGCTGGTAGGTGCAGTTTCTTGTCCCATGTGGAGCAGCGAGGGAGCAGCGAGGGAGCAGTCCTCCACTCAGCTTCTACTGCTCTGAGATCAGATCTGTTTTGCAGTATTGAATGCACATGCAGACGTGCACAGAAACTGAACTTCCAGTCTTTTCCTCCGGAGCGTTCAGAGGCAGCAGCTAAACGAGCTAATTACTCTGATTAATCATCTCAGTGTGAGACCTGCTGTAAGTCTGAACCTTGTTGAGCATTGTTACAGCTGCTCTCAGTTCAGTGTGAAGGGTGTGTGTGTGTGTGTGTGTGTGTGTGTGTGTGTGTGTGTGTGTGGTGGCAGCAGCAGAGTTAGCAGTTAGCAGTTCACAGTGTAGCTGGTAACGTGGCTTAGACCTGAGGCAGTAAATGAACGGTAACTCATCACCCATGGTAAATATATATTGAATATTTACGCATTTTCTAACTATCGACAGGCATATTTTATATTTTGCATATGCTTGGTTTTATTTGTATCTTTCTTTTTATCATATTAGAATATTTTTAATGTGGAGCAATGCCACAAAACAAGTAGGCTATGACCCTGAGATCACTAGAGGAGCGTCAGTTCAGAAGAAAAATCCTAAACCTCCAAAAACTTCAAAACAGAGAGAAGAGGCAGGGAGTTGGAGTTGGAGGTGGAGGTTAGTTGGTTATATGGTTTTGCTGGGATCTGGAAATGTATAGCCTATTTATTAGTAGTAGTAGTAGTAGTATTACTATTCATTGATATAAATAAGCTACAAAATGTGAGTACATGGTGTCACTTTAGTTTGTTTTATATCATTAAATATGAATCTGTTGTTATTGGATGAACAAAACAAGATGCTTTAGAAAAGTAACTTAAGGATGCTGGAAATGTCTCACTAGTTTCTGACCTTTTGTTGACTAAAATATTAATAACAGAGAAAATACACAGATGGATCAGTGATAAAAGTAAAAATTAAAAACATATGAACAAACCAGCGGTAATTACAGGCCCCTGAATGAGTCAGACATCAACAACCAGAGTTCACAGACTCTTTCCCAAACAAACAAACAGCTCTTCTCCACTATTTTATTTTTGTCCCTGAACAGCCACACGTCTCTGTCCACAAGATCAATCAAAGCCCAAAATATTTCACAAAAAGAAAAAGTAAAACAGACTCATCGAGGGGCCACGGCGCAGAGAATGTGTTGTATGTGAGGGAAGCAGTTTCCAGCAGCAACAGTAGCAGCATCTGTCTCCACAGATCAGCAGCAGCGCCTCATCACCTCACCATCACTGAGACACTTTCACTTTCCCTCCAACCTGACGTAGCAGAAGTGCTGTGTTCATGCCAGGCAGGGCCGTTGTACAGGGGAGAAAGGTGGTGATAACTCTAGGGGCCCAGCGCCCAGTGGGGCCCATAAAAAACCCCAGTAGTCTAATCTTTGTATGACTGATTTATTCTGTGTAAGACCCTGACTAATACTCATAGTACACTGTAAAAACTCAACATCCTTCTTATTTCTTGTCCAAATGTCTCATTTCTAGTCAAAGCTAATCTCTTTCCACTTAAAATAAGACTCATCACCTAAAAATTAACTTGTTTTTAGATCATTTTCACTTGTTTCAAACAAATCTTCACTGACAAAAAATCTGCCAGTGAAAGCATGTTTTTTGTGCTTGTAATAAGGAAGAAAAACTTGTTCCACTGTCAGATTTTTTCTACTTATTCCAAGCGAAAATCTGCTTGAAAGAAGTAAAAAGTGTCTAAAAACAAGCTGCTTTTAATATGACGTGTCTTATTTTAAGTATAATGGTATTTGTTTTGACTAGAAATTACATTTTGACTAGAAATAAGACAAAAATTCTTGGTAAGATACTTGAGTTTTTGCAGTGTAATGCTGCATTAGCATCAAAACAAAGAAGGCTAAATAAAAAATGATAATACATACGTAGTCTAAGAAAAAAAACTGGAAAAGTTAGGGGGAGGGGCCCACTTTAGTATTCTTTAAGGGGGCCCAGAATTCCTAGCAACGGCCCTGTGCCAGGGGAGTGTGTGAACAACATCAGTCCTGTTGTTGTTCCTCCAACACTGAGACACAGCAGCAGAGTTTTCTCTGAATGATTCCAGACCAGCATCAGCTCCATCGCAGCCATCACCGTGACAACGTTATCGCTCTCCTGTTTCACGATGTGGCGAGTTGATAAGCAGAGATAAGAGGCACGCCTCCATGCTTCATCTCATCACCTCTGTAAACCAGCTGACGCAAACTACACACACACACACACACACACACACACACACACACACACCAGAGAACAAGCCCCTGAGAAATCACTTCACTCAACATGTTATTGATTAAGCTCTTCACCCTTTTCAAGTTTCTAAAATGATTATGCACAACTTAAATAAAACAGTCTAATTAAAATATAGTCGCTAACATCACAATGTGACAAAGAGACTGTAGCTCCGCTAACATGCTATGCTAGCAACCAACGAGGTCATACACCAAGACTAGACACTCGCCACCAACTGGACAGGGGTGTTGATCACAATCTGTCAAAGTGACCAATGGCCTTTTAGATTTTTCTGTTCCCAGTTTAAAAACCCGTCAATGACGGAGAATATTCAGTCACAAAGTGTTAGTATTCTCTGCCCAAATTATTGCGTTGTTTTTTTTTTTTAAGTGTTTCCAGTCAAATAGGCGGTGCACAGCCAATTGACCCTTCGCGTAAGCCCCGCCCCCTTGGTTACTGTTGCTACGCCGGGCAAGCTTTCACTCCCAGCCATGCTCCTGGCAGTATTTGGTATCGATTTCAAAGGAAATATCAGCAAATTTCTGCATAAACTGTTCTGAGATAATAGAGAGAAGAAGTCACAAAGATCATTCATAGTTTTCAGTGACGTGACTCGCGCAGGAGGATAAAACATCTGTTCAACGACACGACTGGACAATGTACAGAGCAGCAGTAAGGGCTGGTAACTTACCGTCTATCAACCCACCAAGAGTTAGGTCATCTCACTGGTTGTCAAACTAAAAGTTTTTGGGCGATTGTGAACCACATACAGCCTAAAAGCCCAGGTAAAAGCCCTAAAAGTACAGCTGTGATTTCGGAGGTGAACATATGGTTATCCCCATATTTACACTTGCTCAAGTCGAAAAAAAAAGTCCGCTCGTATCTGAACATCTTTATATTGCTGCTGTTCACAAAAGCAAACATAATGACTCACTGCGGAAAGCTTGCCAGGCCTATAGTTACGGTTGCTAACGTAGGATTGGACAATAGCCGTTTGTGGGAGGAGTTGGCGAAGGGTCAATTGTGACTGGAACGGCCACTAATGTGACTGTTTGTCTCAACAGGAGAAGAGACTAGACAGGCCTGAAGGAGGGGCCTGAAGGAAGGGCCTGAAGGAGGGGTCTGAAGGAGGGGTCTGAAGGAGGGGTCTGAAGGAGGGGTCTGAAGGAGGGGTCTGAAGGAGGGGTCTGAAGGAAGGGCCTGAAGGAGGGGTCTGAAGGAGGGGTCTGAAGGAAGGGCCTGAAGGAGGGGTCTGAAGGAAGGGTCTGAAGGAGGGGTCTGAAGGAGGGGTCTGAAGGAGGGGTCTGAAGGAAGGGCCTGAAGGAAGGGCCTGAAGGAGGGGTCTGAAGGAAGGGTCTGAAGGAAGGGTCTGAAGGAGGGGTCTGAAGGAGGGGTCTGCAGGAGGGGCCTGAAGGAAGGGCCTGAAGGAAGGGCCTGAAGGAGGGGCCTGAAGGAGGGGTCTGAAGGAAGGGCCTGAAGGAAGGGTCTGAAGGAGGGGTCTGAAGGAGGGGCCTGAAGGAGGGGTCTGAAGGAGGGGTCTGAAGGAGGGGTCTGAAGGAAGGGTCTGAAGGAGGGGCCTGAAGGAGGGGTCTGAAGGAGGGGTCTGAAGGAAGGGCCTGAAGGAGGGGTCTGAAGGAAGGGTCTGAAGGAAGGGTCTGAAGGAGGGGCCTGAAGGAGGGGTCTGAAGGAGGGGTCTGAAGGAAGGGCCTGAAGGAAGGGCCTGAAGGAAGGGCCTGAAGGAGGGGCCTGAAGGAAGGGCCTGAAGGAGGGGTCTGAAGGAGGGGTCTGAAGGAGGGGCCTGAAGGAAGGGCCAGAAGGAAGGGCCTGAAGGAGGGGCCTGAAGGAAGGGTCTGAAGGAAGGGCCTGAAGGAAGGGTCTGAAGGAGGGGCCTGAAGGAGGGGTCTGAAGGAGGGGCCTGAAGGAAGGGTCTGAAGGAGGGGCCTGAAGGAAGGGTCTGAAGGAGGGGCCTGAAGGAAGGGTCTGAAGGAGGGGTCTGAAGGAGGGGTCTGAAGGAAGGGTCTGAAGGAGGGGCCTGAAGGAGGGGTCTGAAGGAGGGGTCTGAAGGAGGGGTCTGAAGGAAGGGTCTGAAGGAAGGGCCTGAAGGAGGGGTCTGAAGGAAGGGTCTGAAGGAAGGGCCTGAAGGAAGGGCCTGAAGGAGGGGCCTGAAGGAAGGGCCTGAAGGAGGGGCCTGAAGGAAGGGCCAGAAGGAAGGGCCTGAAGGAGGGGCCTGAAGGAAGGGCCTGAAGGAAGGGCCTGAAGGAGGGGTCTGAAGGAGGGGCCTGAAGGAAGGGCCTGAAGGAGGGGCCTGAAGGAAGGGTCTGAAGGAGGGGCCTGAAGGAAGGGTCTGAAGGAGGGGTCTGAAGGAGGGGTCTGAAGGAAGGGTCTGAAGGAGGGGCCTGAAGGAGGGGTCTGAAGGAGGGGTCTGAAGGAGGGGTCTGAAGGAAGGGTCTGAAGGAAGGGCCTGAAGGAGGGGTCTGAAGGAAGGGTCTGAAGGAAGGGCCTGAAGGAAGGGCCTGAAGGAGGGGCCTGAAGGAAGGGCCTGAAGGAGGGGCCTGAAGGAAGGGCCAGAAGGAAGGGCCTGAAGGAGGGGCCTGAAGGAAGGGCCTGAAGGAAGGGCCTGAAGGAGGGGTCTGAAGGAGGGGCCTGAAGGAGGGGTCTGAAGGAGGGGCCTGCAGGAGGGGTCTGAAGGAGGGGTCTGAAGGAGGGGTCTGAAGGAGGGGCCTGCAGGAGGGGTCTGAAGGAAGGGTCTGAAGGAGGGGTCTGAAGGAGGGGTCTGAAGGAGGGGTCTGAAGGAGGGGTCTGAAGGAGGGGTCTGAAGGAGGGGTCTGAAGGAGGGGTCTGAAGGAGGGGCCTGAAGGAAGGGCCTGCAGGAGGGGTCTGAAGGAGGGGTCTGAAGGAGGGGTCTGAAGGAGGGGTCTGAAGGAAGGGCCTGCAGGAGGGGTCTGAAGGAGGGGTCTGAAGGAGGGGTCTGAAGGAGGGGTCTGAAGGAGGGGTCTGAAGGAGGGGTCTGAAGGAGGGGCCTGCAGGAGGGGTCTGAAGGAGGGGTCTGAAGGAGGGGCCTGCAGGAGGGGTCTGAAGGAGGGGTCTGAAGGAGGGGTCTGAAGGAGGGGCATGAAGGAGGGGTCTGAAGGAGGGGCCTGCAGGAGGGGTCTGAAGGAGGGGTCTGAAGGAGGGGTCTGAAGGAGGGGCATGAAGGAGGGGCCTGCACACTCATTAGAATAATGGGAGCAGCTGGGGTGGTTGGTTGGTTGAGCCTCTGCAGCATAAGGCCTCCGTAGAGAAAAGCCCTCTTGGCCGTGTGGGGAGGAAGACAGCCACTTCTTCCCCTTTAAGTTGTTTTGTGTTATTATTTCAGGTATTTTTCCTCAGTTTGTATTTTTGCTTTTGACCAGGTGACAACTAAAAATCACTTTGTTTGGCAGCACGCCTGCTTCCTGCCTGTTCCTGACATCTTACAGAGATTTTCCTGAATTTCACCTGAGCTACACTCCCACCTGGTAACATTCAGTTAACACGACCCCTGGGCTGGTAGAAAGTGAGTCCATCAATCCATGTACATGTAATAAATAATATAGTATTTTAGTCTGGACACACAACCACGGCAGTAGCAGTTCACCAACAGAACCAGATCTGGTGTTTGCTGCATGTAGACTTACAGCCGAGGAGCAGGGAGGATAAACTCTGTTTACAGTAACCGTGGAGAGAGAGAACTAGTTTCTACTCGTTTCAGGATAAAGACACTGCAAACAGCTCTGAGCTGACACAGACACAGGCACAGACACAGACACAGAGCACATTCAAGGCAACACAGAACTAACACACCCAATGATTGGTCTGTTAAAGGGATAGTATCATTTTTTTTAAAGTGGGGTTGTATGATCTCCAAATAGCCCCTAAGTACTTTAATTGCAGTAGAAGACTCTCTGCACTCCTCCTGTTAGCAACGCCAGCCCATAATAGCCCTGCCCAGAGATTTACAACAAACATTGTAGTGAATGGACCCAAAGAAACGGCCTATTTTCACGGCCTAAAAGAGGTTTTACGTTAAAAAAAAAACCACACAGTTCCATTGTTCGCACTTTGAAGGGCTGGAAAAAATTATATTACAGTGAACAATGGAACTGTGTGTTTTTTTTCAGGTAAAACCTCTTTTAGGCCGTGAAAATAGGCCGTTTCTTTGGGTCCATTCACTACAATGTTTGTTGTAAATCACTGGGCAGGGCTATTATGGGCTGGCGTTGCTAACGGGAGGAGTGCAGAGAGTTTTCTACTGCAATTAAAGTACTTAGGGGCTATTTGTTGATCATACAACCCCACTTTAAAAAAATGCTACTATCCCTTTAACATGTTAACTGCAAACAGAATTAATGCTCAACATGCTTAATGCTAAAACACCCAGTGGTAGCACACTAAATGCAAACATGCAAAATGCAAAATGCAACAAACAGGCTCAATGCAGATGCATTCGGTGCTGACACACTCGGTGCTGACATGAATCAGTGCTAAGATGTGAACTCAGTGCTAACAGTGTATTTGCTGCACCTACAGTTCAGGCAGGATGAACTCTTAGAGGTGACTTGTTTCTACTTGTTTCATGTTTATCTTCATGTTTCTGTCAGAAAGATCCTGAGGAAATAATTAAAAATACAAATGTGGTTTTGTTGTGAAGCCGGGACAGCTGTCACTGCTGGAGCACATGGACGTTTGGTTTCCTCACTCTGTCACTGTGCAGCAGACAAGTGTGGCTGGCTGCATTAAATCCTGTTGAAATCTCACTTCAACTGTCTCAAGGGCAAGGTTTATTAAGTCATGCACCAGAACAGTAAATAAATAACAAATCATGTGCTCCATTTATACACATTTGTCGTTTGTTAGGAGAAGAAGTGCATTAGAAAGATACTTCCTGCGGCTGAGGAGAAAAACCCACAGAGACATGAGAGGAAGGATTGTAAACACACACACATACACACATACACACACACACACACACACATACACACACACACAGCCCCTTGTTGAAAAAATATGATTTATATTTTGACCTGTGTTTGTTTGTGATCATGACACAGAGAGTAAAATACTAGCCTACATAATGAAAACATATTTTAAGTGTCTATGAAAACAACGGCATGAAAGGGTTTTTCTGGGATCGATCAAATCCGTTTTTTTTGAGAGTGCGTGTGTGTGTGTGTGGGGGGGCTGACTCGTCTTATCAGAGACAGTAGCCTACTCCTTTTTTTTTTCTTCTGGAGAAGTAAGGTGTTGGCTCACCTCTCTTCTCTGACACGTCGGTGTGCTTCGAAAAGTTGGTTAAAGTACTGTCGTAAATCATGAGAATTACTGTAGTACACTGGGTAAAGCAGTTGCCTCCCTCACAGGCGACCGGGGATTGAACCCTGGACGGGGTGCACATTGGTATCTTGTACACAGAGAAAAATAGGGGTACAGAAGGGGGACATTTCTGTACTTAAAGGTACAGTTCTGTCCTACTGTAGCCTATAGGGCCAATTATTGTACTCTAGAGTACCTATGTGTACCTTTTGGGGGTAGAAAAGGCACATTAATGTTCCAGAATGGCAAAAGGTACATATATGTATGTACTCCTAAGGTAGCCTACACGTATTACCCCCTAAAGGTACATTATCAGAGACAGTGTGTTAGAAAAAATTATAAAACGGAAAGGTGAAATCCTGCGATCTGATTGGTTGTTAACCGTGGTATATTGAGCATATACCACGGCTACTATTCTAAAGCCTTATCACAGCGTAGGCTATCACTCCGCGTCAGGCACGTATGACTGGTATGAATGGAAGTTGTTGTCATGTATCCATGACAACGGACTGTTGCAGTCCGTAGCCCAAGACAGTTGATGTTTTTACGATGTTAAAAAACGGACTAAAGTAGTTGAATCCACATGTTTAAGGTGAACTTTCACCTCCGGGGAGGGTTAACAACGGTAGAGGGGACTGAGCAGTGACTTTCATCTGAAAAAAAGCGGAGGAAAAGACGAGATGCAGAGCTAACTAGGAGCTAACGTCTGGAGAGGTGGGACTATTTTTTTCACAGTGAGGCTATTTTATTGGATAATATGTATTTCTGGTTGAATAAAACTACATGAAATTGATTGCGTATCCCTCTTTCATATTGTCATTATTGGTAACCGTTTTATAAAAGCAATATATCACTCCAGTCCGTGGTCTATGCTCATTCTCATGCTCAAACAAACAAAACAAAACAAAAAATGTCATGTCAAATTGTTAAATTGTTAAATTTTGAAAATACTGGAAGAATGTTATGTCAAAAATGTAACATGCAGAAAAAATGAATATGTGAGTATTGGGGGCGGGACTAGATAAGCATTTGCTTCTCCCGCTTTCCCTTTCGGTCATGTGTATTGTATTAATTGGATTGAGATGATGTGTGATGATGATGACTAATTGACATGCCCGAAATGAACCAAATAAATAAATAAATAAATAAATAAATTCTACCACTCTAAGCCGTGGTATAATGAGCATATACCACGGCCTGTCGTGATATATTGCTTAAATAGTAGCTTAAGTAGGAAAGTAGGGATAATAATTAAACATTCAACTAGTAATTATTTTGTAAATATATGTAATGGAGGTCTGCAGGTGCCCCAGTCACAAGGTACCAGTAAGGAGAAGGTCCTTATATAATACCCAGGGTATATATGTACAAGTACAAAGTACCCTTTTGAGTACATTTCCGTATTTCTATGTTTCTCTGTGTATATTAGCCTACTGTACGTTATTATCCGGCTGGGGACACACCGGCCCAGGTTAACCGATTGTGTCGT
>NW_028220564.1:0-23033 GCF_045865225.1 Trachurus japonicus | reverse complement strand
CACACACACACACACACACACACACACACACACACACACACACACACACACACACACACACACACACACACCAACACACACACATGAGGAGGAGGAGGAGGAGAAGTGAAGTGTGTGAGGACAGAGTTGTTTTAGAGGGAAATTCATGTAAAACCACTGATGCACGTTGCCTTCAGGGACAGTTTTTCATCAACAGTCTCTGTATTTCCCTCTAAAACAACTCTGTGTTGGAACATGTTGTGTTTATTATCTCATAGCGGGGTGAATGTGCAGCTCACAACTTGTCCACCAGAGCGTTGTGGAGTTGTTGGAATGTGTAATTGATGAGTTTGATGAGGGAAACCAAAGCAAATCCCATAATGAGCCTCCGTCCCTAGCTTAGCTCTGAGCAGCTAACGGGCTCTGCTCCGCCGTTTCTTAAAAACAGCTATGCACCCAAAATTTTATAAGGTAACAAACAACAAACCTTCTGCTTATGACTATAGGGTATTATGGCAAGTGGCCAATTTGACAAAATGTTGAACTATTCCTTTAATGTGTTTTAAACAGTCCATAACAGTAAGAAATGAAATGATCTCCAAAAGACACAAAGTTACAGACGACACATTCACTTTACATTTTAAACTATATATATATATATATATATATATATTCTTCTGCTGCTGCTGCTGCTTTGTTTCCTTTTTCACTCTGAAACTGTAGAAAACTAAAATAATACACTGTAGTGATGAAAATATTGAAAAAAAGAGTGTTTCATGTTTAAACTCTCTGTCTTTTGGAGAATCGTTTCATCTTCCACCTGATGGAAGTGTTTTAACATGAAACACACGTTTGATCTGTGCTGTGTTGGTGTGTGTGCAGCTGTTAGTGAAGGTTACATAAGAACAACAGAGATAGACAGAGTGTGTGAGTGTGTAAATGAAGGGCGTTCAGGTCGAATCAATTAAACTTAGAGAGACTTCCTGAGGCAGTGGAGGATGTGAACGCTTTTTCAACTGTATCAGTTCATCTCCAGTAATTCATCCATGATGCAACAGTGACGATCGTTCACCGTCAAGAAGCTGCAACAGCAGCAGGACGACAGACAGGACCAGTCTGGAGGTGTGTGTGTTTAATATCAGCTGATAGAAACTGACTGGAGGTGTCTGTGTGTGTGTGTGTGTGTCTGTGTGTCTGTGTCTGTGTGTGTGTGTGTGTGTCTGTGTGTGTGTGTGGACGATGTTCATTTAGTTGTTTCATTTTGTAGAAAAAACATTTTTTATTCAGAACACCAACCTTCTGGATTTAAAGGGATAGTATCATTTTTTAAAGTGGGGTTGTATGAAACTCTTGGCCCCCCCTCTAAGTACTTTAATTGCAGTAGAAGACTCTCTGCCACTCCTCCCGTTAGCAACGCCAGCCCATAATAGAACAGTTTTTATTTGGAACCTAACCAAAACTGCTGAATCGGCGGGCGCTAACCCTGGGCGGAGGGATACGTGAGTTGGTTAGCTACAAATAAAAACTGTGTTTTTTCTGAACTTTGAAGGGCTGGGAATATATTATATTATAGTGAACAAATGGAACTTTGTATTATTTTTCAGGTAACTAAACTCTTTTAGGCCGTGAAAATTAGCCGTTTTCTTTGGGTCCATTCACAACACTGTATGTTGTAAATCTCTGGGCAGGGCTATTATGGGCTGGCGTTGCTAACGGGAGGAGTGCAGAGAGTCTTCTACTGCAATTAAAGTACTTAGGGGCTATTGGTAGATCATACAACCACACTTTAAAAAAAATGATACTATCCCTTTAAGAAACACTAAAAAAAGAAAGAAAGAAAATTGTTGTAGTCGGTCACAAATGTTTTTTTTAGATCAAGTAGAAGAGAAAAGAAAAAATGGAATCACACTGGTAGCGTCCAGATAGAAAAGTTAAAGGGACATTGTGTAGGAATTCCTCCCATCTAGCGTTGTGGTTGTAGAATCACAAGCAACTCAGTGGTATTTTTCATGCTGCATTCAGGTGAAATTGGGCAGATGGATGTTAACAGCATGAACAAGCCTCTATGTGACAGTTTCCATTAGTTCCTCGTTTGTTTTCTTGTGAATTTCCTGTTTTCAAGACACACCGCTTTAAGTTGTCTATCTTGTTGCTACCAGGGTGATCCTTAATAATATTTTCCTCAGAATTTTCACTCAGGATTCCATAGATTCCTTTTACTTGATCTAAAATAACTTGTGACTGACTGCAAACAATTTCAAACAAATTCTTGCTTTTTTCCAGTGTTTCTTAATGCCAGAAGGTTGGTGTTCACTTCTGAATCAAAGTGGTTTTGTGTCGTGTCTGGTGATTTGCCCCTTTTTCTACAAAAAATTAAACAACTAAATGAAAATCCTCCAGGAGGGGGATGGGTGGTTTCAGCTGATAGAAACTGCCCTAAAGGTTGTGTGTGTGTGTGTGGTGTGTGTGTGTGTGTGTGTGTGTGGTTGTGTGTGTGTGTGTGTGTGTGTGTGTATATACTGTATATACAGTCAGAGCGCCCTCTACCTGGGAACCATGGAAACACAGTTTGAGTCATTTTGAACCAGGTCCAGAGTTTTTACACTGAGCTCTGAAAATGGCTATCTATCTATCTATCTATCTATCTATCTATCTATCTATCTATCTATCTATCTATCTATCTATCTATCTATCTATCTAGCTACTCTTTTCTATATTAATATATCTTAATTCTATCTATCTATCTATCTAATATTTTATTTTAATCTCCTTACCCATGATCTCATGATTTGATTACTTCTATTATTGCTGCTATTGATTCATATTTTCTTCTGTGTCTAATTAATATGTCTAACTGTCACAAACTTGTTTACATTTTCTTAGAGCTGCAGGTTAAGTCATGAGGAAGTTGCACTATAAATAAAGTACTTTATAATTATCACTATTTTAATTATCATTGGTGGTAAAGTAAGAGTAGTTACATGGTTCACTGGTTGTGTCCAAACGCCGTCCAAGATCACAAGATGTTTTTGTTTCAGAAGGTCCAGAGTGCTGCTGCTTTTATGTCTTATCAGGTATTTAATTACAGGTAATCACCACACACACACACACACACACACACACACACACACACACACACACACACACACTCACACACACTCACACCACACACACACCCACACACACACACACACACACACACACACACACACACACACCCACACACACACACACACACACACACACACACACACACACACACACACACACGGGGACTATGCTCCCTCTTCACATTAGTGGAAGAGTTGTCGTAGTTGTTTTATTTGATTAGTTTCACTGGTTGTGTTTTTAATTTTACTGTTTTTCAACCCATTATTTAAACGTATTTATATTGATTTTATTGAATTAATTATTTTCTGTTGTTTTTTTCAACAGATGGCCAGAACATACAATTTGCTTCATGTCAGTAACAGAGACTAGATAAACTAAAATAAAATTAAATATTGCCATCCATCTATCCCTTAATGGGCAAATCTTCCTGATTTCTACGTTTTCTTTTGTGTCTGATACGTCTGTCGCAAACTTGTTTATACTTTCCTCAGAGCTGCCGTCTATTGTTATGAGAAGTGCACTATACTAATAAAGTTTATTTATATGTATTTATAATCACTATTATTCTATCATTATTTGTAACATAAAAGCACCTGAGACTGAAACAACAGCAGTCTAACAGTCAGAGTCAGAGTGATTTCTGTCTTTAGTTATAAAGAGTTAAAACTGTAATCAGATTACAACCTTCAGTTCTGACCTTTGGTTTGATGTTTTTATGGTTTGATGGTTTTATAGTTTTATAGTTTTATAGTGTATGATTATGGGATGTCTTCCACTCACCCGTCGGCCTGCGTTCTGATCTCGTGGACCTTGAACCTCTGTCGACCAACAGCTTTCACTTTGACCGTCTCGATGCCGTACTCCTGCTCCTCCCGGTACGCGTAGATCTCCGCCGTCGTCCCGAACTCCGCCTCGGGCTGCCCGTCGCTATGGAGACACGGAGACACGGAGACACGGGTCACATGACAGGACAGACGCTTTTTAAAAATGAGACCAACAGAGATGGTTCAGAGACGAGCTGCTGTGATTCTTAAAATATCTCCTGTCTGTCTCTGAACCAAAAGTGCCGCGTCCTACATTTCCCATAATGCAAATATTTCTTTTTTTAGGAAAGAGGTCTTGATTCCAAAAAGTATGATAAATAAATATTCCTGACATTTTTGTTTTTTGATTGTATATGTCAGTCTTTCCATCGCTAAACAAGAAGAAAGTTCATTAATCCACATATTCAAAGAGGGACAATTTATACATTTTTACACTGTTCTGGCACCAAGACGTTTTGCATTGTATTAAGGCAAATGCCTCTTTATTTATACAGCGCATTTCATACCAAGGCAACTCAATGTGCTTTACATAAAGACAAAACATTAAAAAACGAAGAAGCATAAGACAGAATAAAAACAAACATAAACACTAAAAACAGAGTCTAAAAAGCAGAGGTTTAGCGAAGCTTATTTCTCGTCTTGTGTGTTTTCAGGGCCAGTGAAGTGTTTGTTTTGGGTTTCAGAGCAAGGATGCAGATCTCCGCAGGCATGCTGGGATTTTTTATGTATCATGGTGGGAGGGACTGTTGCGGTTATTTTTTTTCAAAAATCTTGTAAGAAAATTGAAATAGGGTTCCTTTCTCCCGTCTGCATTTTAATTCTAACTATCAGGGATATTAGTTTAGTTATATACGTTCTCATAAGCCAGTTATATGGGATCTGTTTCAATCTGCTATTAATAGATCGTGTTTGTGCTTGATTAACAAGCTTTTTCCCAGTCGTCTACCAGTGATTTCTTTTTGAAGATGCTCTATCCATTGCCCTTCTTTTGTGATCTCTGAAGATTCCAAAGAAGAGTTGAGCTATTACCTTTAGCATATGGGTCCGATGTTACTAGCTGTTCAGTAGTAACTTAGGTAGGACATTCATTATGATTGCAACCGTGAGCTAAATAAAACTCTGTACTTGAAAGTATTTAAACATAGGAGTTGAGGGATTCCCAAATTTTACTTTATGATTGTCGATTGCATCGATAGCAAATTGGTTTAATGTTTCCATAAACATCCTCTACTTTCAGTCTGATTTACATCACCTGCTTACTGTTTTTAAATATTTTTTTACACTGGAAAAAACTCTAAATCTTTCCAAGAATATTTTGTCTTATTTTCTTGTCAAAATGTCTAATTTTTAGTCAAAACTAATCTCTTTCCACTTTAGATAAGACTCATCACCTATTAACTTGTTTTTAGATCATTTCCACTTGTTTCAAACAAATTCTCACTTGAACTTAAAAATCTGCCAGTGAAAGTAAGTTTTTTTGTGCTCGTAATAATAAAGAAAAACTTGCTCCACTGTCAGATTTTTTCTACTTATTCTAAGTGAAAATCTGCTTGAAAGAAGTAAAAAAAGTATCTAAAAACAAGTTAATTTTTAGGTTATGAGTCTTATTTTAAGTAGAATGAGATTTGTTTTGACTAGAAATAAGACAAATATTCTTGGTAGGTTTTTGAGTTTTTGCAGTGTGCCCTGATGGCAGCTCTCAGACTTTACACAACTATTTCTTTATATTTAACATCTTTATTTTTACTCCTCTTGATCTCACTGTGTTGTTGCGTCTCTCTGTCAGTGGGTAGATACACAGAGGTATCAACGGATTGCTGCTGCGGTGCGTGATGCGGTGTGTGATGTGGTGTGTGATGTGGTGTGTGATGGTACCTGTGTGCGAGCACGGCGAAGGTGCGGTGTGTGATGTGGTGTGTGATGTGGTGTGTGATGGTACCTGTGTGCGAGCACGGCGAAGGTGCGGTGTGTGAAGCGGTGTGTGATGGTACCTGTGTGCGGAGCCACCTTGAAAGGCGAGGGTTGCGGTGTGGTGCAGCGGTGTGTGATGGTACCTGTGTGCGAGCACGGCGAAGGTGCGGTGTGTGATGTGGTGTGTGATGGTACCTGTGTGCGAGCACGGCGAAGGTGCGGTGTGTGATGCGGTGTGTGATGGTACCTGTGTGCGAGCACGGCGAAGGTGCGGTGTGTGATGGTACCTGTGTGCGGTGTGTGATGGTACCTGTGTGCGAGCACGGCGAAGGAGCGGTGTGTGATGTGGTGTGTGATGGTACCTGTGATGCGGTGTGTGATGGTACCTGTGTGCGAGCACGGCGAAGGTTTGCGGTTTTATTTGCTGTGTATTGTGATGTGGTTGTTGTGATGGTACCTGTGAAGCGGTGTGTGATGGTACCTGTGTGGCGAGCATGGCGAAGGTTGCGGTTGGTGTGATGCTGCGGTTCTGGAACCTGTGTGCGAGCACGGCGAAGGTTGCGGTGTGTGACTGCAGCGGTCTTGGTACTTGCATGGGCGAGCACGAGCGAAGGTGGCGGTGTGTGAAGCGGTGTGTGATGGTACCTGTGTGCGAGCACGGCGAAGGTGCGGTGTGTGATGCTACCTGTGTCGCGAGCAAGGCGCAAGGTGCGGGGGTGTGTGAGGGTACCTGTGTGCTCGAGCACGGCGGTAGGTGCGGTGTTGTTGTTGTGGGGTGTTGATGCGGGCTGTGTGATGCGGCGGGCTGGTACCTGTGTGCGGGAGCAGGGCGAAGGTGCTGGTGTGTGATGCTGCGTTCTGGTACCTGTGTGTGTGCTGAGCACGGCGAAGGTGCTGGTTGTTGTGTTGTGAAGCGTGGTTTTGGTGTTTTGTGTGATGGGTACCTGTGTGCGGAGCACGTCGAAAGGTTGCGGATGTGTGATGGTACCTGTGTGCGAAGCACGGAGAAGGTGCGGTTGTGTGATGTGGTGTGTGATGCGGTGTGTGATGCGGCGGTCTGTCTGGTACCTGTGTGCGAGCACGGCGAAGGTTGCGGGAGGTGATGGGCAGCGGTCTGGTACCTGTGCTTGCGAGCACGGCGAAGGTGCGGTGTGTGAAGCGGTGTGTGATGTTGGTACCTGTGTGCAGAGCACGGCGAAGGTGCGGTGTGTGATGGCTACCTTGTGTGCGAGCTCGGCGAAAGGTGCGGTGTGTGAAGCAGTGTGTGATGGTACCTGTTTTGTGCCGAGAACGGCGAAGGTGCTGGTGTGTGATGGTACCTTGTGTGCGAGCACGGCGAAGGTGCGGTGTGTGAAGCGGTGTGTGATGGTACCTGTGTGCGAGCACGGCGAAGGTGCGGTGTGTGATGGTACCTGTGTGCGAGCACGGCGAAGGTGCGGTGTGCGATGCGGCGGTCTGGTACCTGTGTGCGAGCACGGCGAAGGTGCGGTGTGTGATGCAGCGGTCTGGTACCTGTGTGCGAGCACGGCGAAGGTGCGGTGTGTGAAGCGGTGTGTGATGGTACCTGTGTGCGAGCACGGCGAAGGTTTTGCGAGTGTGTGTTGCTTCCTGTGTGCGAGCTCGGCGAAGGTTGCGGTGTGTGAATGGTACCTGTGTGCTAGCACGGCGAAGGTGCGGTGTGTGATGTGGTGGGTGTGATGCGGTGTGTGATTGCGTGCGGTCTGGTACCTGTGTGCGATGAGCACGGCGAAGGTGCGGGTTGTGTGATGCAGCGGTCTGGAACCTGTGTGCGAGCTCGTGCGAAGGTAGCGGTGTGTGAAGCTGGTTGTGTGATGCTACCTGTGTGCGAGCACGGCGAAGGTGCGGTGTGTGATGGTACCTGTGTGCGAGCACGGCGAAGGTGCGGTGTGTGATGTGGTGTGTGATGCGGTGTGTGATGCGGCGGTCTGGTACCTGTGTGCGAGCACGGCGAAGGTGCGGTGTGTGATGCAGCGGTCTGGTACCTGTGTGCGAGCACGGCGAAGGTGCGGTGTGTGAAGCGGTGTGTGATGGTACCTGTGTGCGAGCACGGCGAAGGTGCGGTGTGTGATGCTACCTGTGTGCGAGCACGGCGAAGGTGCGGTGTGTGAAGCAGTGTGTGATGGTTACTGTTGTTGCTAGAGCACGGCGAAGGTTCGCGGTTATTTAATGTGTTGATGGTACCTGTGTGCGGAGCACGCCGATGGTGGGCTGTGTGAAGCGGTGTGTGATGGTACCTGTGTGCGAGCACGGCGAAGGTGCGGTGTGTGATGGTACCTGTGTGCGAGCACGGCGAAGGTGCGGTGTGCGATGCGGCGGTCTGGTACCTGTGTGCGAGCACGGCGAAGGTGCGGGGTGTGATGGTACCTGTGTGCGCGCACGGCGAAAGGTTGCGGTTTTATTCTGTGTTATGTTTGTGTGTGATGCGGTGTGTGATGCGGCGGTCTGGTACCTGTGTGCGAGCACGGCGAAGGTGCGGTCTCTCTGGATGACGCTCCTCATCATGCTGACCTCCTGCGGCCTGAACAGCTGCAGCGGCAGCGTCTGACCCGGGACCAGCATCATGGGAGTAAGTGCGGTCCGCACCGGGATCGTCTGGCAGCTGTCGTCGTCGTGGACCGTTCGGCCGTGGAACTCCTCCATGTCCGAGCCCAGGTACTGAGGAGCACAAACACACACACTAACATTTAAAAGCTAAGTTTGACTCTCAGGAATCAACATTGTAGACATCAACAACGTCTTTCTGACTGGTCGTAACTACATTTTCTATCTGTGACTTTGTGACATGTCAGGCTACAAGATGAGACTGTTGTTCACTCATGATGGACAAATATGGACACATGTGCAGACACGCATGTAATCTGTATGTACTGTCTAGAGCTAAACTTCAGCTCTGTATACTACCTACTGCTGGAACTGGAAATGTTATGTCAAGATGTCATAAGTAAAAGAATGTTATATCAAAATGTAAAAAAGCAAAAAACAAAAGAAAAAGATTATGATAAGATCTGATTATGATATGGATTTTTATTCTGTGGGTAATGGGGGCGGGACTAGATCAGCTTTAGCTTCTCCCGCTTTCCCCTTCGGCCATGTGTATTGTATTATTTGAACTAAGATGAAGTGTGATGATGATTTAAATTGACATGCCCGAAATAAACAAATTGATTGATTGATTTTGAATAGTTGGATTTTTTATTCAAGATATCTGTAATTCAGTTTTGCAGAGTCAAAAAGAATATTCCAGATCCACAACTACGTTCTTCCTAGGACAAATGACGTCTCAAGGTGCGTTTCCATCAGCTGTTTAGATGCGCATCGAGATGTATCGCATCGGAAAATGATGATGGAAACGCCGTGATTCGCATTAAAATCCTCTGATTCGCACAAAATGAAATACGCTCGCTATGGCCGGGTTTTGGTTGATTCGAATGGGATGGAAACAGCTGTATGCGAATCAAGTGTGACGTAGCGCACTTTCACCCCGACTGCTTCCGGTGTTTGCGGGTCACTCAGAAGACAACAAACAACATGGCGGATACAAGATTTCTGTGGACGGAGGATGAGGTACTAAGCTTGTTAAGTCTTGGTAAAAGAAAAAAAAACATCATTAGCGATCCTGGACAGCAAACACCAAAGAAACGCCACCATATATCAGAAAACTGTGTGGGAAAATTGCTTCAATTGGGGTTCGATAAACCTTTGGACGGCCTGCAGGAAAACAAGTGGAAAAAGCCTCAATACAAAAGTACATGACAGAAAAACGGATGCTGTGCCGAAGTGGCTCTGGTTGGCTCGAAAACAAAATTTAAATACTTCAAAGAGATGGACGACATCCTTGGGCAGAGGCCGGAGTGTTACTTCGTTGTCGACGATGTTATACAGCTGCAGCGAAGGACAGTAAGTTAAAGGTCTGCCTATCCGTTTAGGCTACTGTGTTTAGCTAACGAGTAACGTTAAAACAACGGTTAGATAGCTTGTGCTAACATTACTTCAGCCAACACCAGCTAGTTGTGTGGGTCATTTCACGTTACCCTGGGCTTTTTCTGTAAGGTAAACTCTTTGAGGAAAAACCCATCAATTATGCACCGTCTGATTTTGTAAATGATTTCAATTCAAGTTAACTTTTTAAATGACCACCAAACGTTTTCCATCAGAAATGAAACTAGCGTTAACGTTACTCAGATATGTGTAATTTATTTTATTTTATATC
The DNA here is from genome assembly GCF_045865225.1 of Trachurus japonicus. Classification (NCBI taxonomy): domain Eukaryota; kingdom Metazoa; phylum Chordata; class Actinopteri; order Carangiformes; family Carangidae; genus Trachurus; species Trachurus japonicus. The sequence continues at coordinate 12,977 of NW_028220564.1, read as the reverse complement.
CAGGTTATCCTAGTTAAACCACAAAACATCTTTCCTTATTCTGAATTTCCCATTTGTGTGTGTCAATAGTGGCCTAATGGAAGACCGAGACCATAGCAGTCGCGTTGAGGAGAGCAATGGTGAATGAAGGTAACGCTCCGTTGCGAAAAACACTCTGTTTATACTACCTTATAAATGTGAGTTCCAGTTATAGGCTGTTATAATAAGGTTGTGATGGATAGATGGGTGTATGTAGGTGATGTATTAATGTATGCTATGTATTGATGTACAGGTGCATCAAAAAAAAAACAGAATTATCGTGGGAAAGTGCAATATTTTTTTGGTTAAGATAGCCTATTTATTCAGAAAGTGAATGACAAAATTCAAATATATATAACTATTTTCCATGGTGTCTGAAAAACATTTGTATATATTTTATTTATTTTAGACTTCCAGCAAATATCTAACACAAATATGTTTAACTTTTCCACGATATTCTACTTTTTTTTGTTGATCTGTACGTGTGTATGTAACATGGTGTAGTGAATGTCTTGCATTTTATACAAACTACAGTTACTTTGTCTTGTACATTGCCACAGCTCTTGCCAACCCAGAACAAATTTCTCTTAAGGGAGACTAATAAGAGGCTAATTCTTTTCTTTTAAAATCTGGTCTTGGGGATGACGGTAGAGAAACGTCCAGAGAAATAGAGGCTATTGATACCCAACTTTGTCATATTACATATTAGAGTCACCCGACAGGACTGAAGACGGCAGCAGACGGTGACGAATCCCATCTTGAGGGGCCAGCACCATCAAGGACGTGGGAGAACGTGGTCCCGTTCGTCCACAAGAACGGTCTGCAAGACAGAGGGAGATGGGGCCCTACTTTGAAGCTCTTCTGCAGCAGCAGCAGGAACAAGCAGAAAGGGACCAGGAGAGCATTCGCTCAATTTTTCAACTGTTCTTGGTTCAGGCTATGCAATGTTTTTCCCAGCGATGTGCAGATGATGCAGAAAAGGCAGGCACAAGTGCTGTTTGAACATATGGCCTTTTTCAGGGCATCAGGGCAATAAAACCATCATACTCACCTGTTTGCCACAAATCAGTCACTTACCCACATGGGTCTACCTCCATCTGCAAGCCCCCCCCTACAACCATCATCCACCTACCTCTACCTCTTGCATGACCACAGCCCCCCCTACAACCAACATTCCCACCCCAGCTCATAACATCAACACTCAGGAGCTGTCCGTCTCATCATTATTAGAGGAGTAGAATATGAGAGCTGACAGTCAAAGATGTGTCCTTTTTAATTTCTTTTTCTTCACATAGCCAGTTCTGTGCTATGTTTTTTTAAGGGACAAGTCACGGTCTTTATGGGCTCTTCGGTGATTTGATGGCGCTGATATTGGGCTATTCGATTTTCTTCCCACTCACTCATTTTCACTTTCCCTCAATCTTCATTTCGTGTTTTCATCTTATCCTACCAACTTTGCTCTCTGTCATTTCACTCAATCCACCTTTTCATTCATTCATTTTTTTTCTTCATCTTTCATAGTCATCTTTTCTATCACTTCAATTTCACATATCACATTTAATTGTTACTTACCCAATTTAAGGTATGGTTGTATTTTATTGTAGTTTGACAGTATTTTTAGTGTAGTTGTCAGTTATGTTTAAAGGGATAGTTCCTTACATTTTGGCAAATTTGGGCCCATTGCCAGAATCGCTATAGTCATTGCAGTAGGTTCCTTACCTTTAATTGTAGGTGTATGCTATTTTCAGTACGGCGCGAGCGCAGCAGGAGGTCTGCTCAAGAGCTTACGCTATGGAGGCTAACCGGAATTTCTTGGTATTTTATTTTTTTTGTTATTTTTCCCTTCATTAAAACCTCATCAAATTCAACATCCCAAAACTCCACAGCGCTTTTGTAGTCAAGTTGTGACCTGCACAACCACCACGCTATGATATAAATGACTGAACGATACGGAAACGGAGCCGTTTTCGAGGTAATTTCATTCAAAACCGCGTTCAGGGACAGTTTTTTCAGCAAGCAGTCTCCGTATTTACCCTGTATTTACCTCGGAAAATCGGATCCGTTTCGTATCGTTCCGTCATTATCTCATGGCGTGGTGGTTGTGCAGCTCACAACTTGTCTACAAAAGCGCTGTGGAGTTTTGGGGATGTTTGACATTGATGAGTTTAATGAGGGAAACCAAGAAATTCCGTTATAGCCTCCATAGAGTAGCTCTGAGCAGCCTGCTGCTGCGCTCCGCTGTACTAAAAAATAGCTTACACCTACAATTAAAGGTAAAGAACCTTAACTGCTATGACTATTAGCGATTATGGCAAGGGGCCAATTTGCCAAAATGTTGAACTATCACTTTAAGATTGCACTATTCGTGGTTTTTTATTATTGTTGTGTGTGTTGTGCGTGTGAATGTTCGAGAGTGTGTACGTTAGTGAGCGAGTGTGAGAGAGAGAAGAGAGAGAGAATCCTCTTCTCTCCCTCTCACCACCAGAGATGCCGCAGCTAGGTTTTGGCCGCTGCCACATGACCTGATGCAACATTTGCATGCTTTACCTTTTAAAACTTTGTTTTGAAAAAAAATGTACAACTTTTTTCCAGTACATATGTGTACAAAGAATGTTTATTACACTGTTGAAAAAAAACAAAAAAATGTTCAGTTGCACTATAGTTTTTTATGCTGAACTGAGCCATGAAATGGTTAAAGTAATGTTGTTGGTTATGCATTTTGCAGCCACAATAAAGCACACTTTTAAAAATAATCATTTTGTATTCTTCTTTTTTAAAATCTCAATGCAACAGGAGTCATCTGTCCTTGTCTTCAGCTTTCGGAAGCTGCCTAGCGACGATTCGCCACATGACCTACGAGGGGCATCCCTGATTTCCTGGGCTTCTCTGGGGGGCGCTTCCACCCTGGCCTGACTGCCTTGTTGACCTGCTTGGTGAACTGCTTCTTTCTGTTGCTCTGAAATTGCTGCACTGACTCTGTTCTCTTGCTTCATTGTTGCCGACCTCGCCTGTGCTCTCTGCCTTGATCTGCTGCTGCTCTGCTGAACTTGAACCTGCCCCTGCTCCTCTGTCTGAATGATTTGCTTCTTTTCTTGTCATCCCCCTCTCTCCCTGTCTTCTGACCTTTTTATGCCTTGCGCTTGAATTGCTGCCTCCTTCCTTGCTGTTCTTCCTGCTCTGCCTGTTTGACTTTCTCCCTCCCTGATGGTCCCTCTGCTCCTGACTCTCTTCTCTCTGTAGTCTGTCTGCTTTCCTTGCTGCTCCTTGTGTCTCTGCTTGCTGACCCTGACTTGGCTTGCTCTCTGTGCCTTGCCCTGCCCCTGTCTCCTCCTTTGGAAAACCTCCCTCCCTGCCTTTTCCCCCATCTAGGTTCTTCCCTCTCCTGAACCTTTGGCTCTGCCTGCGCTTTGAATCCCCCCCTGCCTGCCTCCCTCCTGACTCTGACTCTCTGACTTTGCACCTCTGTGTGAACCCTGACCTTGTCTGCCCGCCTGCTCTATCTGCTGATGGCCTGATCCCCTCTTTATGACGGAGATGTCTGCTGCTTCCTTCCTGAACTCTGCCTCCCTTACCTCCTTGTGCTTGACCCCCTTGTCCCTGCTGTCTCCTCTGGCCTGTTCTGCTGCTGCGTCTGCTCTGAACTCTTGAACCCTGTTTGATCCTGTCCTCCCTGGCTTGCTGACCTTTCTGAACTGCTGTCTTTGTGCTGCTGTTTGACTCGTGACTGCCTCTGCTTGTGCCTCCTCTGCTCTGCCTGGCCCTGTGTCTCTTCTCGCTCTTTGCCCTCCTCTCTGCTGAACCCTTCTGCCACTCTTGTCCCCTCCCTCCTGTCTAGATCTCCCCCCCCCTCTTTCTGCCTTCCTTTATTCTCCCCTTGTGCTTCCCTCTCCTGCTCTCTTCTCTCTCGCTCCTTGCACCTCTCCCCTCCTCTGACTGTGAACCTGTCCTTTGTTCCTGCTCCTTGCCCTCCTGCCTCCCTCTGCTGTTCTCCCTGCTGCCCTTGCCCCTGATTGACTCTCTCTGATCCTCCCTGATCTATCTCTCCCTGTTGTCTGTCCTCCCTCCTTCCTCTGTGTCTGAACTCCTGAATTCTTGGATTGCTGATGATGTGCCTCTGCCTGATGTGAATCTCCTCTGAATGCCTCTCCTGATCTCTATGTGCTTTCATTCTGTTCCCCTCCTCTGCTGTGATGTGTCTGTCTGAACTTGCTTCTCTGCTGATACCTGCTTCCGGAACCTGCCATGAACTGCCCCCCATGGTACTGGACTGACTTCTGAACCTGCTGCTCCTTTGACTTCTGCTCTGTGCCTGTTCTTCTTGTCTCTCCCTGCTTGCCTGCCTGACCCCCTGCTTTGAATTCTGCTGCTGATTTGCTTACTGAACTGTGCTTGAGCTTATTGTCTCCCCACTCTTCCTTCCTGAACCGTGATGTCTGCTCTCTCTCTCCCCTGCTCTCATCTCCCTTGAACCTTCTTTGCCCTGTTCTTGGTTGTGACCCTTGGCTGTTCTCTCTAGAACCTCTGTTTGCGTTGAACTCTTGAACCCTGTGATCCTTTGCCATGCTGTCTTCGTGCCTCCCTCCCCGCTGCTGTGACCCTCTTTGCTGCTGCTCTGAATCTTCCTGAACTGCCTGCCCTGTCCCTTGCCTTCCTTGCCTTATGCCTGTGCCCTCTCTTCCTGCCTTGCTGCCTGCTGTACCTGCTGTGTCTGGACCTCCTCTCCTTTCTCTGCTCCCTCTCCTCTCCTCCCTGCCCTGTGCTCTGCCTCCCCTCCCGTGTTCTCTGACCTGTCTGCTGTTTGTCTTGATGCTTTCCTTGCTCCTCTCTCTCTGCCTCTGTTTCTTGCTGTACCCCTGCTTCTCCTCTGATGTCTCTTCTCTTCTACCCCCCCTGTGCTGTTGCTCATCTTGCCTTGTCCCTATGCCTGTCCCCCTCGCTCTCTCTTCCTGCCCTTCTCTCCCTTACTCCCTGCCCCCTGCTGTCTCCTGCCCCCTTGGACCTCTGTGATTTGCTCCCTGTGATCCCTGAAACTATGAACTTGCTTGCTGCTTTTGCCTCCTCCTGATGCTGCCTGAAAGTTTCTCATCTACCTGTTGCTGATGTCCGCTGCTCTCTTGGGCTGATACTTGGTCGTATGTCTGCGGTCCTGCTCCCTGTGCTTGTTCCCCCTGCTCTGACCTCTGCTTCTGTCCGCTGGCTGTTTGCTCCTCTTTAATCCTCCCCTCCTGCCCTGACTCTCTGGCTTCTTCTCCCCCTGTCCTCCTCTCTTGAAATCTCTTCCTCTCAACTCCTGACCCTGCCTGAACCTGTGCCCTCGAAGCTGCCTGCCTCTGCCTCTCTCTGTCTCTCTGGCTCCTGAAACCTCCTGGCGCTGTCTCAGCTACTGGACCTTTGTGATTGAATCTCCCACCTCTTGTCCCTTTCCCTTCTGACTCTTTGATCCTCCTGCTGTCCTGCTCTGCTCTCTGTCCTTCTGTGTCTTGCTGCTCCTGCTTCTTCTGAACCTGCTCCCTCTCTTGCTTCTGCCCTCCCCCTGCTGCCTTTCTTGCCCTGCTCTTCTCCTCCTGAATCTGCTCTCTGTGTCTGCTCTCTTTCTTGCTAGCACCTGCCCCTCTATGGCCATGTGCTCGCCCTTCTCTGTGCTTCTACACTGATGAACCCTGTTCTGATTGTTTTTGCCCTCTCTTGCCCCTGTTGCCTGCACTTGCTCTTGCTTGCTCTCCTTCTGCCCTTTCCCCTCCCGCTCTCTTGATGCTGCCTCTGCCCTGACTACTCTGACTGCTGCCCTTTGGCTGTGGTCTCTTCTGCTGACTCCTCTCCTGCTCTTGCTTTGGTGCTCTCTCTCTCTCTTGATTCTGCTTGCCTGATGCCTGCCATGAATTCCCCTGCTCTTTGTTCTCTGTATGCCCCCACTCCTCCAGCCTTCTTCCCCCCCCTGACCCTGCTGATGCTCCTGCTTCTTCTCTGTGCCCTCCTCTGATCCCTCTTGCTCTGTGTGACTCTCCTACTCTGATCTCTGCTCCTCCCTGCCTGCTCTTCTGGCCTTCAACTTGCCCTGCATTTCTGATGTCTCTATGCCTTGCTGAAATCTCTACTGCCAGTCTCCCCCTGTGTATCCGGCTGCTCTGTGAACCTTTGCCTGTCTTGACCTTGTGCTCTGAAACTGCTCTCTGCCCTGCGCTGTTTGCTCTTCTCTCCCTCTTCCCTTCCACCTCCCCCTTGAACTTTGTGCTGCTGTATGCCTTATCTCCCTCCCCCTGTTGCTCTGCTGTTGTGCCGATGCCCTGCTGATGCCTCCCTCTCTCCACCCTTGTCCCCTGAACTGCTGACTGATGCTGCTCTGAACTCCTGCCCTCCCCCCCACCTTCCTTCTGCTTCTGCTTGCTCCCTTTCTGCTCTGTCCTCTTGTCTATGTCTGCCTCTGTTGCTGGAACCTGCCTGTTCTCGTTGAACCTCGAGCTGATGTGCTTTCTTGTCTCTGAAAATGAATCTCTGTCCTCTCGCCTCCTTCCCCTTGCTGATCACATTGGCCTCCTCTTGCTGTCCCTACCTGCTTTCTACCCTGTGACCTGCCCTGCCTGCCTGCTGCTCTGCTGCCTTCTCCTGTGTCTGTGATTGGTTGCTCTTGCTCTGAACTGTGCCTTCCTGAACTGAATACTGATTTCCTCTGTGCCCTACTGCCCTGTCCCTGAACCCTGTGCCTTACTTGAAAACTCTGTCTGCCCTGCCCCTCTCTTTCTGCTCTCTCTTGTGCCCTTTGATCATGCCCCTCTGCTGCCTCCTCTTACCTCTGCACATTCTTGAAGTCCTGAATGTGGCCCCTGTCTGCCTCTTGTCTCTCCCTCTGAACTTATCCCTGAACTTTTCTGTACTTTCTCTGAACCCTGTCTCTGACTTGACTCCCTTGCCCTGCTCTGCTCCTTGCTCCTTCCTCTGCTGTCCTGCCTCCTGTTCTCTTCTGTCTGTGACGCTGCTCCTCTCCCCCCTCTCCTTGCTACCCTATCCTCCTGTCTGGCTCTGTGCTCCAAGTTGTGAACATATTCCTGACTCTGCGCCCCTGCCCTTTGAACTCGTCCCCCCTTGTGACTGCTTTCCTTCTCTCTCCTTCGTCCTGTACTCTCTCTCCTTTTAACCTCTGACCTTCTGCTTCTCTGACCCTGAACTGCTCGCTCCCTCTCTCTTGCTGTGCTGTCCTCTGCTCCTGTCTTGCCTTGCCCCTGCTGCACTACTGTCCTGCTGACTTGTCCACCTCTCCCTGATTCCTGCCTCCCTCCCCCTGCTTTTTCTTTGCTCCTGTTGCCCCCCCTTGAACCCTTTTTCCTGACCTCTGTGATGGTACTTGCTCTCCTGTAACTCCTCTGGCTGTGCTGCTGCTTGTCCTGCCTTTCTGCTGCCTTCTTGTTAGCCTTGCTGTGAACCTGCCCCCCTCTGCTTGGCACTGCCCTTATTGAACCCTGCCCTTCTCTTCCTTGCTGCTGTTCTGCCCTGACTGATCTTCCGGCCTGAATGTTCTCTGCTTTCCCTCCTGCCGGATCCTGTGTGTATTTTATTTCCTCTCCAGAAACTGCCCTGCTGGAACTGAATCCTGAATCTGCCTGAATCCTGTTCTCCCCCCCTCCCACTGCTGCTTCTGCTCTCCGCTCACCCTCTCCCTCTCCTCTGCTCCTGACTCGCCCCCCTGCTTTGCTACTCCCTTGTGATGAACTGCCTCTCTTGAAAGCTGTTGCTGTCTGTGATTTATCTGCTTCTCCTGTTCTGATGCCTGTCTGTGCCTTGGACCCCTCCCCTTTGTGTTCTGCTCTCCACTTCTGCTGCCCCCCCCTGCTGACCTTCTTGTGAACCTGTCTCTTTCTCCCCTCCTCCTGCTGCCTGGATCTTCCTCTTCGAACTGTTGAACCCCCCTGACTCCCTACTTCTGCTGCTCTGCTGTGCCTGCTGCACTGCTTTCTCCCTGCTTCATGCTCCTTGCTGCCCTCTGTGCTGTGCTCCCTCCTCCTTGGCTCCTGCTTCTCTTCTTCTGTGCCTGATGCTTTCTCTAGTGTCTTGACTGTGTGCTGTTTGTGTGAATCCTCTCCCCCCCCCTTGTGCCCTGCTCTCCCCTCTGAACTGGTGTGTCTCCCCCCCTCTTCTACTCTTGTGGAATGCTCTGCCTTTGTCTTGGCCTTTCTGTGACTCCTGCCCTTCCTCTTCTGCCTCCCCCTGTGATGCTGCCTGAACTCCTATCCTGCTGCTCTCTGCTGCTCCCTCTCTCTGGCTCCTGCCTGTCTGGGGAGCTGCCCCTGCCTGCCCTGTTCTGCTCGCTCCTGCTCCTGCTCTCTGCTTGTTCCTCTTTTCTCCTCTGACTCTGTCTCTGATGACCTCCCCCTGTCCTTCTCTTGCCCCCTTGTGCTTGGACTAACTGTCTTTGTCACTGCTCTGTGCTGACTCCTGTGCCTTCTGCCTGTCTCCCTCTTGTTGTTGCCTCCCTTGTGTTGCTTTCCTTGCACGTACTCTTGTTTGCCCTGAAACTCCCTGCCCTTTGCCTGCTTCACATTGACTGCTGACTTGTGTGCTCCCTCCCTCTGTGAAACTGAACTGCCTCTGCCTCTCTCCTGAAACCTCCTGCTTGTCCCTGCTGCTCTCCTTGCTGCCTGAAAACATTGTGGTGCTGGTTATGTGGCTGAGGGAAGAGGTTTCCAGGGGGCTCTTGGTCAGGAGGACGCTGCTGCTTCTCCCTCTCACACAGATTGTGCAAAACACACAACATGCAGACCACAACTGTGGGCATGAAGGTGTGAGTGAACATTGTGGACCGCTTGGAAAGGGTATGCGAAATCTGATCTTTCTAATGCCCAAAGCTGTTTTCAACCAAATAACATAATACTTAAGTGGAGACATTTTGAGGAAAAAAAAAAAAAAATTGCTTGACTGATTTTGTGTTTTTAATAATTTTGTATGTAAAGACTCAAGCAATGAAATTAGGACTATTACGTTCTATTAGAGAATGACTATTCATCATTCATAAAGTGTAGTTCATCTTGGACTGACTTGACAAAAAAATGAGAATGTTTATAAAACAAACAGATAATTGTATGAAAAGCAATTGATTCATGTCCAAAAGCATTTGCCATTTGTTGGAAGGAATGAGAAATTGCTTTTTTTACGGTGCACAAATAGCTAAATTATGAACTGTTATGGACAATTTTAAATCGGAATCAGAGAAATGCACCAAAAGCAACTGAGGAAAAACTTTATGGATATTTCCTGTTCCTAGGTGGGTAAACACATACCATAACACGAAATAGCACTGAAGCTGCAATGTTAATGGCCTCTTGCTCCCCTGTAGGGTTGGGACCAGGAAGTATCCTTTCACCAGCCAATGGGGCAATGGAATAGGCCGGGTCTCCGGGCTATAAGCAGAGGCACCTGGACCCCCTATACCTCGGCACTGGGTTGGGGATGTCTTTCAGGGAATCTGTTGAATAAAGTCACAATCAGACAGGCACAATGTGAAATTAAATGTGGGTTGCTGGGCTCTCATTAAACTGCGAAAAAAAACAAAAAAGTCTACTTAACAGAATTAGTGAGTATTAGGTCTACATTAATTTGAATTAGACAGTTAAATTTAACTTAAATTTATTTGATATTTTGATTAGGCTTCTACTAAAGTAACTGTCTTTGAGATCATAGCCCATTCTCATCAGCACTGCATGTAGTAGTAGAGCAACGTTGTAAATCTTCATTTTGTACTTGTTAGAATTTACTGCACTATATCCTAATATGTACTAGCACTTTAAAATCAGTGTGCAATTTATATTTTATCTATATTGCTCCAGCACTTTAATAAGCGCTTTTTTCTCTTTTGCACAGAAGCTCTGTATGGGTCGCCTGATCTGTTTTGTAATTGTGTTGTGTATATCTTGATCCTTTTAACTTTTCTCTTATTTTACTGTGTTTTAAATACCTAATGTAAACATCCAACCTGCCAACAGACTACAGATGGATAGGATCTAGCATTCTTTACATGTAAATGTTCATTGATTACACTGTCCCTCTTTAAATAAATTAAATAGCAATAGAAATAGAAATAGAAATAGCCCTAACCTGTACCAAAATCTGACGTGGGTGAACACACGCTGCGTCGTGCGCACTGCCGGGTGCTCCAACGCAGATGTACCTGATCTGATACCGATCATCCACGACCGACTGTGGGATTATGGAGGGGCCACCCCCTTTGGGTTACGTAGTCCCGGTATCCGTCGGAATGGAGGGAGAGCAGTACAGGGATATGGGTTGCCATTTCAACCGATGCGTACACGTGTGGCACAAGGTGCCTTGTCGCGTTTGCGCTGCGCAATTTGCTGTGCCTCGGCCACATTCTGGGAGTCTGATGAACTCCTTTCATCATTTCGGCTTGTATGGCCAGGCCTACGGCATAGAGGGGAACCGATGGACGCTGGTTCTTACTTACACCGGAATACCTCACCCACCACTCGGTATTCGGCGCATGTGGTCAATTTATAATAAGGCAATAGCGATGCGTTTATCTGTTTGGGATCGGACGCCGTCCTGGCCATGGGATGGGGGCAAACTACGGACCAATTCTTCTGCACAGCGTCTCAAAGGTGGCACGGGACATGCGAAAGTGTGACAGCCAAAGGTTAGGTGTGAAATGCTGGCCCACCACCACACTCCAAAAGTCCCTCTGACGGCCTCCTTTCCCACTCATAGGGACGTCGGCGGCGGAGACGGTTTCTCTCGGCTGGGCCAGGGCTTTTATTAAGGCAGCTTGCTGTCTTCTCCTCCTGACAGCCCCTCTACTGGGCAGGACCAACTGCGCGAAAAGATCGAGCACCACTTGAGCGAGTGAAATTATATGACTGAAGTCCTCTCTCCATTGTTAAAACACAGCAAAAACACAACCATCAAATACACCGGCCAGGAAAGACGACGGAATGTTTACAGGCTGGTTGCCATGCCAACCCGCGGAAAATCTCGCGTGACTTAGAAAACTCGCGCGAATTTGTAGTTTTCACCAAAGTCCGTTCTTTTGATGGAAACACACATGATTCGAATTTCTTTTAATGCGCATTGCCCAGTAATGCGAATCAGTTTTGGATGGAAACATGACTACTGTAACCATTCATGTGTATGGGGTTTGTCATTACAGATATCTACAGTTCAGTTGCGGATATCCACTATGTGAATTACAGATATCTGTAACTGAATTACCACTAGTACTAATTCCAGTTACAGATATCTGCAACTTCATTTCTCCTAGTCAAAACTTAATTTCAGATATCTGAACAGGGACATGTAGATATCTTTAACTGAGGTGAATTAAAGATATCTAGAACACACATACGTAGGCCGCGGCGCGACACGGAGGAAATGCCCATCTGGTGGCGTGGTCAGTGGGGGTGCTACTGCAACGGAGTCCGACTTCAATCACTGAATGAAGCCTGTCTATACGGACAAGAAGTCGGGACCTTTAATTGCTCACACAAGTTAGGGGGGCAGCGCGAGCGTGTTCCATTTTGTAATGTCCTGGGCTATTGTCAAAAGATGGTAAAATTGAAGAGAGAAAAAAAAACAACCTATACAAGTTAGTTATGTCTTGTATTAGTTTGTCCTTCCTGTTGGCATAAATACGCAAATAGATTATTTTCGAAATAGATTCGAATTATGTGTGTCATTTTTAGATAGAGAATATTTTCGAACGTCCATTTTGGAGCCTTATTTTGACTGACTGCCCTGACTGGTTCGGTATCGTCATGGTTACCTCACAGCGTGTGTGACAGTGGGCAGACTAACGGGTACGGTGTTCGGTACGGTGACGGTTTGGTGGTGACGGTGTGGTGACGGTTACTTGTGGTGTCGTCATGGTGACTCACAGCGTGTGGACTGTGGGCTGACTGGGGTCGAAGGTGGGATGGACGCTGGGCTTCTCTGGCATCTTCACTGTCCGGTCCTCCGTCTCCATGTCGTCTTCCTCCTCCTCTTCCTCGTTGTCTGACAGAGAGAGAGACAGGAGAGAGGCTGAAATAAAGTACATCTATCTATCTATCTATCTATCTATCTATCTATCTATCTATCTATCTGTTTATCTGTCTATCTGTTTATCTGTCTATCTATCTATCTATCTATCTATCTATCTATCTATCTATCTATCTATCTATCTATCTATCTATCTATCTGTTTATCTGTCTATCTATCTGTCTATCTATCTATCTATCTATCTATCTATCTATCTATCTATCTTTTTCTATCTTTCTAATCTATCTTTCTTTTCTATCTCTGTAGTGACTCAGTGTTGCTGGTGAACAGAACCAGAGGAGAGAAAAACAGAAAGTGAAACCATGAGGAGGAACGAGGTCTTCTCCTCCTCCTCTCTACTCCTTCTCTTTTTCTCTCCTCCTCCTCTTTTCCCCCTCTCTTCCTTCTCTCCCCCTCTCTACCAGGACCAGGACCAGGGCTGTTAGCTGGGCCGTTAGCCGGACAGAGGAGCCTCCTCTCCTCCTCCCCCTCTCCTTCCTTCACCTCCCTCCTCTCCGTCTCTCTTCCTCCTCCTTGCTCTTCTCCCTCTCCTTCCTTCACCTCCTCTCCTCCTCTCCCTCTCCTTCCTTCACCTCCTCTCCCCCTCCTCCTCCTCTCCGGACCAGGACCAGGACCAGGACCAGGACCAGGGCAGTTAGCTGGGCCGTTAGCCGGACAGAGGAGCCTCCTCTCCCTCCCTCTCCCCCTCTCCTTCCTTCCTCTCCCTCTCTCCTTCCTCCTCCTTGCTCTTCTCCCTCTCCTTCCTTCACCTCCCTCCCTCTCTCTTCCTCCTCTTCTCTCCCTCTCCTCTCCTTCCTTTCCCTCTCTCCCTCCTCTCCTTCCTCCTCTCCTCTCCGGACCAGGACCAGGACCAGGGCAGTTAGCTGGGCCGTTAGCCGGACAGAGGAGCCTCCTCTCCCTCTCTCTTCCTCCTCTCCACCTCT
>NW_028220563.1:0-10909 GCF_045865225.1 Trachurus japonicus | reverse complement strand
AGTTGAGCTCCTTCTCCTGCTGCTGTGAAAAAAATGCATTGGGCTGAATGGGAGCAGAGAGCTCCCTGGCTGCATTTAAAAAATATTTTAAACTAGATAAAGTATCATTTCCTGATGGAAATGCGTGTGACTGCTGAAAGCAGCTGAACGCTGTTGCAGAATTAGCAAATAGTGCAAGCAGTGACCACCATACAAATGGTTGCCCAAGGTAGGTATCGAACCCACAACCTCATGGTCAGCAGACTTTCACCCTGCCTCTAGGCCACAGTGCACACACAGTTGCAGAGACTGTTGTCTGTTGATGAGCTGCACTCTGTCTCACTCTGAAGTTAACAAGCCCAAAGCTGTAGTTCCAGTGCAAATCAGTCTTAGTGCAGTGGTATAAACAAGAAACATGTTAACATAAACCAAGATTGAAAGAGGTAAAGAGAATAGGTGGGGGCGCATATGCATTATCAAGTTTGATCTTGTGACCAGACCAAGTGGTATTGGTTAAAGGTCAAAGTGGCTGACACTAACAAGACTGCTCAGGTGGGATTTGAACCTGTGACCTTGTGATTGGTTGGCTGGAACCTTATCCACTAGGCCATTCCAACACTTCCAATGAAGTAGAGGTTGAGACTTTGATGAATGTGAGATTTTTCAATGATGCTTAAAGTCTCACTCCCCCGACCCTTTTCGGCCATTTTAAAACCAGCTCATTAGCCATGCACATTAGCAATTCACCTCTGGGGGGTGGGCGGAGACTGCACTGTTTTGCACCCGCCCAGCCACCTCCTCGCACCCCAACCCCCGGTTGCTGACAGCTGGACATTGTATAATTACAGATTCAGTGCATTTAGTGTAAAACTTTCCACTGGGATTTGATCCCAGACTGGAGCATAGTCCTTGCTCACAGTGCAAGCTGCTCTACCAGGTGAGCTATACCTATTATACCTTGACAGCTACACCGAGCTGCCAAGGTATCGAACCCACAACCTCATGGTCATTAGACTTCCACTCTGCCTCTAGGCCACAGTGCACACACAGTTGCAGAGACTGTTGTCTGTTAATGATCTGCACACTGTCAACATCAAGAAAGCTTGAGAGTCAAGCTTGAATGACTTAGAATGAAAATTTCTGTGAATTTCAGGCTGAGAGCAGCAGTTTCAACATGAAGCAAGTTATCAGAAGTCAACAGAGGACAACTGGGAAAATAATTCACTATAATTGTTATTGAAGAACTATAATGTGGATAACTGTTGTGGGACTGGGACTCTTCACCCGTGAGCGTACTCCGGTCAGGGAATAAGGACACCGTTTGCCGTTTCAACTTCTTCTTTTATATAACGTTTGTAGCAGGTAAGTACACACATGCACATTGTTGTTACACACCGACTCTGAGGACCCCGGAACACACAACATAGCTGCCCTGTAAACTGCCTAAGGACCCCAGAACGTAAAGCATAGCTGCCCCGTAAACTGCCTGACTCAAACACAGACTGAACTTAAAGGTGCATGACTAAAAGTATTGACCTATTTAAATCAACAATATTATATCAATATCATCAATTATATTTAACAAATCAACAGATTAACCAGGGTATCTTTGCTCATCACAAAGGGAATTTATAACAGCCGCCCCCTAAATAGCATGGCTATTTTGAAACAAACATAAATTCCCACAACAACAGTCCTTTAACCAGGATTATCTTCAGGAAGAGCTGACAGCTGGACCAGCCGAGCCACTGGTCTCAGGTAAGTCTTCTCGCCAACTCTGACTTCAGCTGTCCGTATACATCCATCATCACTTGCATTCAGCTTCACCACCCTCCCCATTGGCCAGTGAGCACGAGGAAGCTGAGGATCCACAATCATCACAACTGTGTCCAGGAGGAGATGATCTGTGTGTTGGCGCCACCTCTGGCGAGTTTGAAGAGAGGGTAAGTAGTTTCTGATGAACTGTGTCCAGAAGTGGTCGGCCATCATCTGGCAATGACGCCAGCGCCTCCTGGTGAGGGTGTCAGGAGCATAGGCGACTTGGGGGAGAGAGGCATCCTGCCGCCCCATCAACAACATACTGGGCGTCACTGGGTCTGGATCGGCCACATCTGAGGATACATATCCTAAAGGCTTGGCATTGAGGATACCTTCCACCTCGATGAGGAGTGTGAGCAGAACCTCTTCCTGGAGCACTTGTGCACCTATAACCACTCGCAGGGATTTCTTGACTGATTGAATCTCACGCTCCCAGACACCACCAAAGTGGGGAGATGCTGGTGGGTTAAGACGGAACTTAATCTGTTTTTCCGCAAGCCGCTCCTTTAACTGTGGCTCCATCACTGCAAAGGCCTCCTTCAGCTCCTTATCTGCCCCTCGGAAGTTAGTCCCCTGGTCAGAGAGGACCTCAAAGGGAGTGCCTCTCCGCGCGATGAACCGTCTCAGTGCCAGGAGGAAAGCGTCTGTGTCGAGGCTGGTGAGCAGATCCAGATGTATACATCTCGTCGTGAGACATTTGAAAATGATCCCCCAGCGCTTTTCACTTCGCCTCCCAGCCTTGACCATGTACGGCCCGAAGCAGTCCACGCCTGTTGAGAAGAATGGAGGCTTAAGCAGCCGCAGACGGGCTGAGGGCAGGTCTGCCATCCTCGGCACCACTGGCTTCCCTCTCCACTTCATGCAACCGGCGCAAGCTCTCTGATGCTTCTTAATAGCCTGCCTTCCCCGCAGAATCCAGTAGTAGCGCCTCATCTCCGCAAACACCCTATCAGGCCCGGGGTGGTGTAGTTGAGCATCCATCTCTTTAATGAGGAGCGTGGTGACTGCATGACGTGGATCCAACAGTATTGGGTGAATGTCAGTGGGGCTAGAGCTGTCTAAACGGCGCAGGCGTCCTCCGACCCGTATAAGACCCATTGTGGGGTCTAATTCGGGAGCAAGCGTACTCAGCCTGCTGCTGGGGGGAACAGGCTTGCCGGCTCTGAGGCATCTGATTTCTTCAGAGAAGCAGTCTGCTTGGCTGGTCTTCAGCAGGTGGACTTCTGCGTCTCGGAGGTCGCCCAGAGGTGAGGCAGGGTCGGCCGCCGCCCCATGAAGAGACTCCTGGGTAGCCTTGACCAGCTCTCTCCAGCTGCTGAATTGGGTGAGGTCTGGTATCTTGAGTGGTGAGCTTGTCTGTGTGAGAGCACAAAAAACACTGTGTTTTAACTCACCACTGTCCTCTGGCTCTGTGATGTTAGGACATGATGGCCATTCATCCGGTGGACGGCGAAGGAATGCTGGTCCCTGGATCCAACGACTTGGCGCTGCCAGCTCAGCTAACGTCTTGCCTCGTGTGAGATCGTCGGCTGGATTGTTAGCTGTATCCACATACCTCCAGGTGTGTGAGGCGGTCAATTCCTGGATCTCAGAGACCCGGGTTCCCACGAAGACCTTGAACCTGCATGACTGAGAGGTCAGCCAGGTGAGAACTGTCGTGGAGTCAGTCCATAGGAAGGTCTGGGCAATACACAGGGTGAGCTCTTTGTGGATGAGGGAGGACAGCTGGGCTCCTGTCAGCGCTGCACAGAGCTCCAACCGTGGCATTGACTGCTGGCGTTTTGGGGCCACCCTAGACCTTGCCATGACGAATGAGACGTGGACAGTGTCATCACTTCTTGTGGTGAGGTACGCCACTGACCCGTATGCTTGCTCAGAGGAGTCACAGAAGACGTGGAGAGTGTACTCGGTGGTGTCAGTAGCAAGCTCCAATGGTGCATAGGTTCGAGGGATGGAGATGTTGGCCAGCTCGGGGAGTTCTCTCTCCCAGCTGGACCAGGCCTGCAGGATGTCAGGAGGGAGGTTCGGGTCGTCCCAGCTCCTCTTCTTTGCCCACAGTCTCTGGACAAGGACCTTGGCCCGTGTAGTGTACGGGATAATGATCCCGAGCGGATCATACTGGCGGGCGAGCACCTTATAGATGTACCGCATGGTTGGGGTCTCACTCTCTGGAGGTTTTGGCTTGTAGCCGAGCCGGTCAGATGGACAGTACCACCGCAGTCCGAGGGCCGGCTCCTGTGGATCGTTACTCTTCTCAGCCAGCCACAGCTCCGTGCTTTCGGATCGGGCACTGGAAGGCAAATGAGAGACAACACAGGAGAAGTTACTTGCCCACTGTCGAATCTCGAATCCTCCCGAGGCCAGACATTGTCGCATCTTGTCCACCAGAAGCTTGGCTGACCCAGTCGTTGACAGGCTTTGAAGACAATTGTCCACGTAGAAAGACTGTTCGACGGACTGCAGGACGTCTTCATTTCCTGTAGCACATTCTTTGACATGTTTTTGCAGAGCAAATGTCGCGCAACATGGGCTGCTCGTGGTACCAAATGGCAACACTTGCCATTGGTAGACGTCAGGCTGTTTCTCCCTTTGCAGGTTTCTCCAAACGAACCTCAGCAGCGGCCGGTCCTCAGGTAGAAGCCGAACCTGGTGGAACATGGCTCGGATATCTCCACTGATGGCGACAGCGTGCTGGCGGAACCGCAGGAGGACCCCGAGGAGAGATGGGCCGAGGGTTGGACCTGGAAGCAGCTGCTCGTTGAGAGAGAGACCACAATGATTAAAGGAACAGTCAAAGACCAGGCGATGTTTGCCATTGTGATGGACGAGGTGATGAGGTATGAACCATGACTCGCTGGAGCTGGTTTCCTCCCCCTCCTGGAGCTTCGTGACACACCCACCATCTATAAGCTTCTGGATCTCTGCTTCATATAATTTAGCCTTGTCAGGGTCTTTAAGTAGTCGTCTCTCTGTACTGCGTAGCTTTGGCATCACTGCTTCAGCATCTGCTTTCAGTGGTGGTGCACCTTTTACCCGGAGCAGAGGAGTAGCGTAGCGAAGTGTGTCACCAACCTTCACTCTCGTAGTGCGTGACTCCAAGACGCCCACCGCTTCCTGGTCCAGGCGGGACCGCACTGCTAACCGCTCACTACGGAAGGGAAGCACATCAAGCTGCCAGAGGCGTTCAACATGTTGGTAGATGTCATCTGGTGTAGGCTTGAAGGCGGTGTAGTAGCAGGATGCAGCGGGGGACTGCGAACCATCTGGACCCTGGAGCGTCCAGCCGAGTGCTGTATGGATGGCTACCGGTCCTCCCTTTGGGCCAAACCTCACAGGTTCTGTAGCCGTGATCAGGTGAGTGTAATCTGCACCAATGAGCAGCAGTGGTTGCACCTTGTTGAAGCTCGGCAGTTGTAACCCTCTCAGGTGGCGGTAGCGTCTCTGGAGCGCTGCTATTGGATAAGATTGCTCTGTCAGGGTAAGTCGACCTGCCGTGTAGGCCCTCTCAACCAAATGCAGCTCTGATGGTGATGCTGGCGAGGCTACATGAAAGTCAACTGATGCTCCAGTGAGGTGAACAACATCCTGACGAACAGTCCGCAGGGTGAGGGACTCCGCTCTGCCTCTGAGCTTCAGGTCTCGAACTGCAGCTGGAAGTATTATGGTGCGTTCAGCCCCATCATCGAGGATTGCGTAGGTCTGCAGTGATTTGGTCCCGTGACTGATGATGATTGGCACCACCTTGAGGTATACTTTCCCTCCTTGCATAGTGTTAGCAGCTGAGGGGCAGTCTTTGGGCGTGATGAGGTAGACGCGGGGGCCCGGCCTGGCGACATCATGCAGCACTCTCAGGTGGATCTCTTGACACTCACTGCATGGTTTCTTTAACGTGCAGCTCTCTTGGTCGTGGTTAGTGCGGCCACAGTTGCGACAGCGCTTGCCATCTGCTATCCACTTCTCAATTTCCTGTGTTGAGCGTTGAATAATGTCTGGACACTGTGACAAGTAGTGCTCTGTATTCCTGCAGAAGAGACACATCCTTTTAAACCTTTGTTGCTTAGCTGCTGGCCGAGGCATCTCAGCTGATCTGGACTGGTCTGCGCCGTGATACACAGAGACAGGCTGGGTCCGAGGCCGGGAGGTAGGGATAGGTCTGTCTCTTTTGGCAGGCTGTGCTCCTTCAGCTCGGTGGCGCTGTGCCATTTTCGCAGACAGTCTCTGAGCTTCTGCCTTCACCTTGAGCCACTCTGCGAGGTCTCTGAGGTTGTATGGATTTAGGCTGCTGGTGCTGAGGCGCCCCTGAATCTGCAGATGCTCCACGAAGTTGTCCCTCATGTGTCTAGGGAGTTTGCTAAGTAGCCGGTCAACATGGCCAGTAGACATCACTTCCATCCCATTTGGCCCTTCCAATGAGGTTAGCATTCCCACCAGCAGATCAACGTTGAGGGCGAAGCTCTGGAAGGCTTTGGGGTCTCCTGATTTGAGATCAGGAGAGTTCAGGATGGCGGCGATCTCACTTTGTGCCAACTGATGCGGCTGCCCGTACTGTCTCTGTAAAGCCTGCATGGCAGCGGTGTAGGGTTGTGCATAATGTCTGCATGACTGAGCTATTAACTTGGCTTCGTCCAGGACCAAGTGTTCCATAAGCACACGGTATTTATAATGTTCAGAAAGTTCAGTGTGCGGATTAAGCAGGTGATCCAGCGCCATTTTCAAGTCAGCGAACTCTCTCTCACTGTCATGTACCAGCTTGGGCAGTTCAGGTACTGGAACTGGCTGTCTGGGGGACTGGACGGTGTATGGTGCCTGCAGTGGTGTATACTGGGACTGGGGGCTGTACTGCACCTGTAGAGCTGACACGGGCTGTTGCAGGTTGAAACCAGCAGGGGGAGACACCAGTTGATATGCTGGCTGAGTTGAGGGGGGAGACAGAGGCTGGTAGAGTTGCAGATGTTGGTTCTGCGGTGGCAGTGGCGACTGGTATATTGGCTGTGTGGAGATGGTTGATGGAGGCTGATAGACGGTCCCCAGGGGAATAGCAGAGCTGTAGGGCGATGGATTGATAACTGGCTGAGTGGCAGCTGCAACAGGTAACTGTGGTGCAGAATATGGAGCTGTTGCTATCTGGGGGAGTTGATAGGCTTGCTGTGCAGACATTAGTGGAGTGTGTTGTTGCACCGGTGCTGCAGACATGAGTTGAGTGTATTGCTGCACTGATGCTGGGCTTACTGGTGTTGTCTGCATGGGCCGGTATTGCAGCTGTGCAGCTGGTGGCACTCTGTCCTGTGCAGTGTTAACCATCAGTGTATGGGGCTGGTTAGGCTGGTAGCCAGATGTAGCTGGTATCTGTGGACTTGCATAACTCAATGCTTGTGATGCTTGAGGAGTAGGCTGCAGCATGGCCACATTCAGCGTAGTGGGGGGAGGCGGTGCCCATGCAGATGTCACAGTTGATGGCAGAGACTGCGTCAGTGTGTAGCTCTCCTGTCTACTACCTGGTGTAGGAGTCGTTGCTGCTTGAAGCTTTAATGCTGCAGAGGTGGTATGTGGCAGTGTAGACAGTCGTGGCTCATGCTGAAGCAGTCTAGCTGATCCAAGCTGCAGGTTGGATGGCTGTGACAGGGGGGTGCTGTGAACTACTGGACAGCTTAACCAGGGCGATTGGTATGGTGGGATGCTCGTATTGAGATTAGCTGGTGGCTGTAGGGCAGGAGAGCCCTGGCTGCTTTGATAGCTCCGCTCCGCGGCCGCCCCCGATACGGGGCTCATATGGCCTGTTAGCTGACTGGGCAAGTCTCTAGCATGCATCGCCATGTTCCACTCGCTCACCTTGTCGGCCGCTCCCGGCGATAAGAGGCTGTCGGGGATAGCGTGCGCTCCGTGCGGCTGGTCCGCTATACACACAGACTCGGTCTGTAGGCTGAAGGACTGCAGCTGCTGGGCGCCGACGCTCTCTCCTCGGTCTTCCGCGTAGGCACCGTGAAGCATGAGGGACTGTGGAAGGCTAACCTGGTAGCTTTCTAGACGAGCTGGAAGTTGTCGCTGTCTTGCTCCGAGTACGCCGCTGTCCGCGGCCGTTGTTATCGGTGTGTCCATTTCTCCGTCGCGAGTGAAGAAATCCGGCTCGAAGGACCAATATTGAAGAACTATAATGTGGATAACTGTTGTGGGACTGGGACTCTTCACCCGTGAGCGTACTCCGGTCAGGGAATAAGGACACCGTTTGCCGTTTCAACTTCTTCTTTTATATAACGTTTGTAGCAGGTAAGTACACACATGCACATTGTTGTTACACACCGACTCTGAGGACCCCGGAACACACAACATAGCTGCCCTGTAAACTGCCTAAGGACCCCAGAACGTAAAGCATAGCTGCCCCGTAAACTGCCTGACTCAAACACAGACTGAACTTAAAGGTGCATGACTAAAAGTATTGACCTATTTAAATCAACAATATTATATCAATATCATCAATTATATTTAACAAATCAACAGATTAACCAGGGTATCTTTGCTCATCACAAAGGGAATTTATAACAATTGTTGTTGAGGCAAGATTTGAACCAGCAACCTTCAGGTCTCCAGACCAGCAAGCTAACCACTAAGCCACAGACAGAGACAGTATGTGAGGGGTAAAGAAAACCTTTGATAAGAGGATCACTGGCTTCTGCTTAAAAAAAAAAGTAAGGAATCGAACCCATGACCTCATGATCAATAAACCTTTACCGCAACCCTTTTCGGCCATTTTAAAACCAGCTCATTAGCCATGCACATTAGCAATTCACCTCTGGGGGGTGGGCGGAGACTGCGCTGTTTTGCACCCGCCCAGCCACCTCCTCGTACCCCATCAGGGTGCCAGGTGAGCTATACCTGTTATACCTTGACAGCTACACCGAGCTGCCAAGGCTTTCACCTCTGAGCCAGATGAAGAACGGGGTGGGAGCTTGTTAGCCTCGTAAACCAGCCTCTCGCGGAAGTGCATTTCATTTCATTCCGAGGGAGAGTCTGGCCTCATCCCCATTCTAAGCGTTTCGACTGAAACCCTCAGAAGGCCGAGCCAATCAGCGTCGCCGCTGTGATTGACACAGCACGTTGGCCAATCAGGGACCGACTGGTGCAAAGCCCCGTCGCTACACCAACTTGTTGATTGGCTGAATGGGGTTGTCTGTCAACGCTACTACCAAAGATATTAAACCGTCTTTGCTACTACTCCCGCCCTGCTGCCGCCCACCCCAAATGAAATGAAATGAAATGCATTTCTGCGAGAGGCTGGTTTACGAGGCTAGGAGCTTGTAGCATTAGTGCCCTCCCCTGGAGCTGTGACACGTCAGCTCCAGTCTCCCTGAAACTGCCAGTTTGCGTCTGCCATTGGTTCACAGCAATTTGAAGGCAGAAAAACTCAGAAATGCAATTTTGCACTTCCTTTTCTGCTGATATGTGCTCTAACACAAGAAAAATGCCACAGGAACTTGTGAAAAGCACGAAAAACATGATTTTCATGGGAGCGTGTCTTTAAAGTTCAAAGTTGCTGACACACTAACAAGACTGCTCAGGTGGGATTTGAACCAGTGACCTTGTGGTTAGATGGCAGGAACCTTATCCACTGGGCTATTCCAACACTAATAGTGAAGTAGAGGTTTGATGAATATGAGATTTTTGTTTTCTGTTGCAGAATTAGCAAATAGTGACCACCATACAAATGTTTGACCAAGGTCGGAATCGAACCCACAATCTAATGGTCAGTCGACTTCCACTCTGCCTCTAGGCCACAGTGCACACAGTTGCAGAGACTGTTGTCTGTTAATGATCTGCACTGTCAACATCAAGAAAGCTTGAGAGTCAAGCTTGAATGACTTAGAATGAAAATTTCTGTGAATTTCAGGCTGAGAGCAGCAGTTTCAACATGAAGCAAGTTATCAGAAGTCAACAGAGGACGACTGGGAAAATAATTCACTATAATTGTTGTTGAGGCAAGATTTGAACCAGCAACCCTCAGGTCTTCAGACCAGCAAGCTAACCACTAGGCTACAGACAGAGACAGTATATGAGGGGCAATGAAAACCTTTTATAAGAGGATCACTGGCTTCTGCTTAACAAAAAAAGTAAGGAAAGTGCAGAAATTAACCACAACAAGTAAGTAGAGGACACTTTTGTAAAAATAGTGCAAGCAGTGATGACCATACAAATGGTTGACCAAGGTAGGAATTGAACCCACAATCTCATGGTCAGAAGACTTTGACTTTGCCCCCCGGTTGCTGACAGCTGGACATTGTATAATTACAGATTCAGCGCATTTAGTGTAAAACTCCACACTGGGATTCGATCACAGACTGGAGCATAGTCCTTGCTCACTGTGATAGCTGCTCTACCAGGTGAGCTATACCTATTATACCTTGACAGCTACACTGAGCTGCCAAGCCTTTCACCTCTGAGCCAGATGAAGAACGGGGCGGCAGCTTGTAGCACTAGTGCCCTCCCCTGGAGCTGTGACACATCAGCTCCAGTCTCCCTGAAACTGCCAGTTTGAGTCTGCCATTGGTTCACAGCAGTTTGAAGGCAGAAAAACTCAGAAATGCAATTTTGCACTTCCTTTTCTGCTGATATGTGCTCTAACACAAGAAAAATGCCACAGGAACATGTGAAAAGCTCAAAAAACACGATTTTCACGGGAGTGGGTCTTTATAAAAGCATCATAAAAGAGCCATTAGAAGTTTGTCTACAAATCAGAATTTGAATGAAGTCTCTAGCAGAAAGTACAACATGAATGAGGCAGGAATCGAACCCATGACCTCATGATCAGTAAACATTAACTCTGCCACTTCGCCACAGAGAGCACAGACTTAAGTATGTTGCCATTGTAATTTGATGATGTGCTGCAAATGGTGGCACTAGCAATTAATGCGTCTCTTAACGACCACCTGTAACCAATTGAGGGTGATGGAGGGGAGCAGAATTCAACATAACATAACAAGATTGCTCAGCCTGGATTCGAACTAGTGACCTTGGGGTTGGCAAGCGGACACCTTACCAACTGGACTACAAACAGAGTTGTGAGTAAGAGAGGTTGAGACTTTCATGAATGTGAGATTTTTCAATGATGCTTAAAATAAGG
>NW_028220562.1:20000-22501 GCF_045865225.1 Trachurus japonicus | reverse complement strand
AATGCTGGAAGCATTCACACTATTGTTATTCAAATCTTTATACTTATTATTATTATTATTATTCTTACTTCTTCTTCCCTTTTTCAGCAGTTTTCTGCTCCTTCATACTTTGTGCTATTTCAACAATTCATATATCAAAACGTGCAGCTTTTTCAGGACATTTATGCTATTATTTTTCTCTTTCATACTATTTATACTTTTTAAAATATTTAACTTTTTCTGCAATTTTTCTCTCATAGGAAATGAATTGAAACAGTCTTCAAACTCTTCAAATCTTCTGCTTCATTCAGCCTCTAATAGCTTCAGCATACTTTCAGCTACAGACTTCATTCAACTTTTAAACTGTTCACAAACCTTTCAACTATTCAGCTATATCTCAGCTTATTGATATCTTCAACAGTTTCAGATATATGTATAGTTTTAAAATCATTTAAATTTCTGACAAAATTCAGATTTAACATGAAAGTCAATGGGACGGAATGTTCGGAGCGTTGGCAGTTGGTAGAGTGACAGAGGGTCTAAAAATCCTCTCACATTTTTCTCTCTATCCTGCCAGCACGGCCACAGATTACACTCTACACACATAATTTCGGGCATGCTTGTAGACAAGCTCATCCTCGATCTCTTCATGTGCTCAAAAAACCAGAGAGACAAACACAATTTAAACTGGGAGCCTCCGAGTGCAGCCATTTCCCTCTCTCCTCTCATTGACTCCCATTCAAAAGTAGTCGCTGATTTTCTAAACGTCCCAAAGTTTCCAACCTGCGACACAATCAACAATTTTTACTCTAGAAACACCAAAGTGACACGGACGCGTTCAGCAAGGTCTTATGGTTCGGAAAATGTAAACCTTTTGCTCGTACTAAGTACAGATTTGTCGTACATTAGATCTGTTTGAGGGTGTCACAGAGCAGTTAAAGCCTATGGTTAAAGCTGCCACCATACCTTAAAGCCACCAGCCAACAGTTACATGGTAACCTCAACATGGCAACCTCACCATGGTAACCTCACCATGGCAACGTCACCATGGCAACGCACACACATTCTCTCTGTTTGACTGTCTGTCGGTCATACACACACAAACACACACACACAAATGGACACACACTAACTACCACACACACACACACACACACACATCCAACACACACACACACACACAAATGGACACACACACACAAATGGACACACACTCACCATACACACACATCCAACACACACACACACACACACACACACACACAAATGGACACACACTCACCATGCATACACATCCAACACACACACACAAATGGACACACACTAACTACTACACACACACACACACACACACACACACACACCATACACACACATCCAACACACACACACACACACACACACACACACACACAAATGGACACACACACACACACACCATACACACACATCCAACACACACACACACACAAATGGACACACACTAACTACCACACACACACACACAAACACACACACACACACACACACACACACACACACACACACACACCCAACAAACAAACATACAACCACTTACCAAACACATACACACACACACACAAATGGACACACACTCACCATACACACACACACACACACACACACACACACACACACACACACACACACACACACACACACACACACACACACACAAATGGACACACACTCACCATGCATACACATCCAACACACACACACAAATGGACACACACTAACTACCACACACACACACACAAACACACACACACACACACCCAACAAACATACAACCACTTACCAAACACATACACAATTTACACAATTACACACAAACAGACACACATGCACACACAACAAACACACACACAAATGGACACACACTAACCATACACAAACAGACACACACGTCCAACACACACACATTTCATACAGTTGTCAGGTCAGAACTTTTTGTATATCTTCCTCACTCACACACACACACACACACTTTTGTATATCTTCCTCACTCTCTCACATACACACATACACACACACACACACACACACACACACACACACACACACACACACACACACACACACACACACACACACACACACACACACACACACACACACACTTTTCCTACAGTTGTCTGACTGTTTTGTATGTACCTCTCTACCTTCCTGTTGTAGTTAATGGACTCGTTGCTGTTAATTTTGTTCTTTAGCTATTTAAACTGAAAATACACATTTCCCCATTTTGGTCATGTTGAACACATTGTTTTACACGTATCCTAAACTACTGAGGCTCTTCTCAACCATTTCACACCATTAAACCCGCTGTTTACATGTTCTACTCCTCAGCTAATGCTAATGATCTATATTCTTCAACAATGTTCTTCTGCTGTCAGTTTACAATGTATTTCAGTAGGCATTAACTTTTTTCCTAATTCAGGAATTTTTCAAACTCTTCTTTGACAATTCAAGTAATTTCCAGCCATTTCATACAAAGTCTC
>NW_028220562.1:0-15000 GCF_045865225.1 Trachurus japonicus | reverse complement strand
GGACAGGTGTGCTATGTCTTTTCTCTTTTCAACTATTCATACTTTTTGCAATATTCAACTATTTCTGATTTTTTTTTCCCCATAGAGAATGCATTGGAACAGTCTTGAAACTCTTCAAATCTTCTTACTTCTTTCAGCCTTTAAAGCGTCCACATACTTTCAGCTAGAGACTTCATTCAAATCCTGAGCTGTAGACAAACTTCTAATGTATTCATCCTGTATTTACAACTTTTTCATAGCTTGTACCGTTTTTGAGATAAATCCTTTAAAAGCACATGAGGATTTCTGACAAATTTCACACTTTTCAATGAGTGTGTATGGGGTTGGGTCAGAGTGAGTGACATCATCGTTAGAGTGAGAGGGATCGAAAAAACATTCAGGATTTTTTCTGGATAAATTGCCAGCACGGCCACAAATTAAACTCTAGACACATGATTTCCTCACTGGTTTGTAGCCACACTTGTCGTGTCTCATCTGATGTGCTCAAAACAGCAGACACACTTACAGAATTGTCTCTATGAGCCTAATTGTCCAGCTAGACCCGCTCCAGTGGCTCATCCACTTCAATATAAAAGTAGGAGCTGATTTTTTTAGAAAAGCAGAAATGCCCCCCTTTTCTACCTTGCGACCCTGAGAAAAGTTTTTGCCCTACAAACATTTAATGCACATCAATGTGCTCAGGAAGGTCTCCTTGCCCCAGTAGTCACATGGCCACATTCTGATCAGAGGTACGGTTCTCTTTTTCTGGGCTGTTTTCAGAAGCTGCACTGAGCTCAAATCTCTCTGCTCTGCTCTGCTCTGTGTGCAGTTGGTCCAGCTGTAGCGGCCAGCTCGTTATCATGTCTATAAATAGAACAAGTGCAGGTGCAGCCTGGCCGCTCGTTAAGATGTTTTTAAACACAGCCCCACACACACACATGATAAACCAGACTGACAGAGGATGTCCACGCACAAACACAGGTATCACACTCACACACAGACACACACAGACACTCACACACAGTCACACATGCACGCATACACAAACAAACAATTCCATTCCATTCTTCATTCTTCCATTCTTAGATAATAATTTAAAATATTTTTTAAATGCAGCCAGGGAGCTCTCTGCTCTGCAGCAGGAGAAGGAGCTCAACTTTGTAACTTGCTGTTAAGTGCTTTTTAATTCATTTTAATTCACCAAAAAATAGTCACAGGTCACAAAAAAGTCCTCTTCTTGCTTGGTGTGGCTAATTTCTGCACTTTCCTTACTTTTTTTTTAAGCATCATTGAAAAATCTCACATTCATCAAAGTCTCAACCTCTTTTGCACAACACCACTGTAGTGTAGGGGTTAGGGTGGCCGTTTGCCAACCCCAAGGTCACTGGTTCGAATCCAAGGGAAGAACTCTTGTTATGTTATGTTGAATTCTGCTCTCCTCCCCCGCCTTCAATTGGTTACAGGTGTTTGTTATCTCCTTGATTACTCGTACCAGTTTGCAGCACATCATCACATTACAATGAATGACAACAGTCTTGAAAGCAGTGTGCTCTCTGTAGCCGAGTGGCAGAGTGAAGGCTTTATGATCATAAGGTCATGGGTTCGATTCCTGCCTCAGGCATTTCACATCATTGCTTGAGTTTTGATTCCAATTATTCAGCTGTCATTGGACAGTCTTTGATTCCTCATAGTATAAAGCTCATTGTAACTCAGTGTGACAGTGGTGGTCCTGTCACTATGCCTCCAATTGATCATGTGCCCTGGCTACTTGGCCAAGGGGATGTCCCTTTGGGTGACTGGCAAGCGCGCATGACTCTTACCCGGGAGGTGTGGGTTCAATCCCCGCCCGGGCCCTCTTCACCTTGCCACATTCTGGCGTTGTTGGCAGGATCCATGTAGCACTAGTGGTGGGTCCATGGATTCCTAATGTGTGGCAGCCTGCGCGGAAGCACGAGGACGTGCTTGTGAAAAGAGGGGGAGAGATGTGACAGTGGTGGTCCTGTCACTATGCCTCCAATTGATCATGTGCCCTGGCTACTTGGCCAAGGGGATGTCCCTTTGGGTGACTGGCAAGCGCGCATGACTCTTACCCGGGAGGTGTGGGTTCAATCCCCGCTCGGGCCCTCTTCACCTTGCCACATCAGGTTCTCTGTGGCCGTATGGTTAGTGTGTTAGGTTACCACTCATGGAGTTGTGGGTTCAATTCCTTCCATGGACATGTTTCTTGTATGCCATTCCGCATGTCTTTGTCAATTTATTCTGCTAATTCAGCATGGTTCAGCATTGGGTTTCAGCATTCACACGCATGTTCCGTTAGGAAATGCTGTTTCTAGTTAGTGTGAATGCTGGAAGCATTCACACTATTGTTATTCAAATCTTTATACTTATTATTATTATTATTATTCTTACTTCTTCTTCCCTTTTTCTGCGTTTAACTCCTTCTTCATACTTTGTGCTATTTCAACAATTCATATATCAAAACGTGCAGCTTTTTCAGGACATTTATGCTATGTCTTTTCTCTTTCATACTATTTATACTTTTTAAAATATTTAACTTTTTGTGCAATTTTTCTCCCATAGGAAATGAATTGAAACAGTCTTCAAACTCTTCAAATCTTCTGCTTCATTCAGCCTCTAATAGCTTCAGCATACTTTCAGCTACAGACTTCATTCAACTTTTAAACTGTTCACAAACCTTTCAACTATTCAGCTATATCTCAGCTTATTGATATCTTCAACAGTTTCAGATATATGTATAGTTTTAAAATCATTAAAATTTCTGACAAAATTCAGATTTAACATGAAAGTCAATGGGACGGAATGTTCGGACGTTGGCAGTTGGTAGAGTGACAGAGGGTCTAAAAATCCTCTCACATTTTTCTCTCTATCCTGCCAGCACGGCCACAGATTACACTCTACACACATAATTTCGGGCATGTTTGTAGACAAGCTCATCCTCGATCTCTTCATGTGCTCAAAAAACCAGAGAGACGAACACAATTTAAACTAAGAGCCTCCGAGTGCAGCCAGTTTCCTCTCTCCTCTCATCGACTCCCATTCAAAAGTAGGCGCTGATTTTCTAAACGTCCCAAAGTTTCCAACCTGCGACACAATCAACAATTTTTACTCTAGAAACACCAAAGTGACATGGACGCGTTCAGCAAGGTCTTATGGTTCGGAAAATGTAAACCTTTTGCTCGTACTAAGTACAGATTTGTCGTACATTAGATCTGTTTGAGGGTGTCACAGAGCAGTTAAAGCCTATGGTTAAAGCTGCCACCATGCTGTGGCATGGTCTGTCTGTCTGTCTGTCTGTCTCTCTCTCTCTCTCTCTCTCTCTCTCTCTCTATCTGTCTCTCTATCTATCTATCTATCTATCTATCTATCTATCTATCTATCTATCTATCTATCTATCTATCTATCTATCTATCTATCTATCTATCTATCTATCTATCTATCTATCTATCTATCTATCTATCTATCTATCTATCTATCTGTGGGTGTGTGTCACCCTCTCTATCTGTCTCTCTCTCTTTGTCTGTCTGTCTGTCTGTCTGTCTGTCTGTCTGTCTGTCTGTCTGTCTATCTATCTATCTATCTCTCTCTTTCTCTCTCTCTGTGTCACCCTCTCTATTTGTCTCTCTCTCTTGTTCTCTCTGGGTCTGTCTGTCTGTCTGAAATGATATTATTCAATACTATATACTTCTAAATAATAATAATTATAATCCCTCCCTTCCTCCCTCTCTCTATCCTTCCCTCTCTCCTTCCCTTCCTCCCTCTCTCTATCCTTCCCTCTCTCTCTTCTGTCTCCCTCCTTCCCTCTCTCCCTCCTTCCCTCTCTCCCTCCTTCCCTCTCTCCCTCCCTTCCTCCCTCTCTCTATCCTTCCCTCCCTCTCTCCCTCCCTCCCTCTCTCTCCCTCTCTCCTTCTCTCTAGATCTATCTATCTATCTGTCTGTCTATCTATCTACCTGTGTGTGTGTGTGTGTGTGTGTGTGTGTGTGTGTGTGTGTTTCACTCTCTGTCTCTCTTTCTCCCTCTGTCACCCTCTCTATCTGTCTCTCTCTCTCTCTTTGTCTGTCTGTCTGTCTATCTATCTATCTATCTATCTATCTATCTATCTATCTATCTATCTATCTATCTATCTATCTATCTATCTATCTATCTATCTATCTATCTATCTATCTATCTAATTATTATTCTTACTTCTTCCGCTCTTTTTCAGGATCTAACTCCTCCTTCATACTTTGTGCTATTTCAACAATTCATATATCTATCACACACATTCTCTCTCAGTCTGTCAGTGTCTCACACACACACACACACACACACACACACACACACACACACACACACAAATGGACACACACTAACTACCACACACACACACACACGCACACAAATGGACACACACTCACCATACACACACATCCAACACACACACACACACACACACAAAAATGGACACACACTAACTACCACACACACACACACACACACACACATGGACACACACTCACACACAAATGGACACACACTCACCATACACACACACACTAACTACCACACACGCGCGCACGCACACACACACACACACACACACACACACACACACACACACACACACCCAACAAACATACAACCACTTACCAAACACATACACAATTTACACAATTACACACAAACAGACACACATGCACACAAAACAAACACACACACAAATGGACACACTAACCGCACACACTTTTCCTACAGTTGTCTGACTGTTTTGTATGTACCTCTCTATCTTCCTGTTGTAGTTAATGGACTCGTTGCTGTTAATTTTGTTCTTTAGCTATTTAAACTGAAAATACACATTTCCCCATTTTGGTCATGTTGAACACATTGTTTTACACGTATCCTAAACTACTGAGGCTCTTCTCAACCATTTCACACCATTAAACCCGCTGTTTACATGTTCTACTCCTCAGCTAATGCTCCATCTATATTCTTCAACAATGTTCTTCTGCTGTCAGTTTACAATGTATTTCAGTAGGCATTAACTTTTTTCCTAATTCAGGAATTTTTCAAACTCTTCTTTGACAATTCAAGTAATTTCCAGCCATTTCATACAAAGTCTCACATCTTCTACTTTTAAATATATTCTCAGCCATTGCTTCAGCTATGTTAGTGCTGGTTCATCAGTTGTCCTTCCTGTCAGGTTAGCTACAGATTTCATCTATTTAACCATTACATTTAAACATGCAGAATTTCAATGTTTTCTTCTCCCTTTAGTATTTCTACTGCTTTTTACCTTTCTACAAGTTATATGTTTAAGCTTTTTCCCTCCTAGGGATGAATAAAGTATTCCTCTACTCTCTACTATACTCCACTCTACTCTACTCTACTCTACTCTACTCTACTCTACTCTACTCTACTCTACTCTAATCTACTCTACTCTACTCTACTCTAGCATTAGTCTTTTCAACATTGCTTTAGCAGTTTCGTCAACTAATTTAGCATTGATTCAACAATTTCTTCAGCTCATTCAGCATTGCTTCAGCAACAGCGTTCAGCTGCTTTCAGCATTCACACGCATTTTCTGCAGGAAATGCTATCTTTTTCTAGTTAGTGTGACTGCTGAAGCAGTCACACTATTGTTCTTCTGTTTGGCCATTTTCTTCCGCCTTTTTACGGTCTTCTTCTAGTCCTTCATACTTTGTGCTATTTCAACAATTCATATATCAAAACGTGCAGCTTCTTTTGAACTTTATCGGCATTACTTTTCTCTTTTTAACTATTTATACTTTTTCAAATATTTAACTTTTTCTGATTTTTTTCAGCTTTATAATGTGTGTGTATTGCGTCTAACGAGCAGAGCCAGAGTGGTGTCAGAGTGGAGAGAGGCAAAAAAACATTCTAGAGTTTTTCTGGCTAAACTGTCAGCATGGCCACAAATTAAACTCTAGACAAATTATTTTCTCCAGTTCTGTAGCCACACTTGTCTTCTGGCTAAAATTCTGGTCAAAAATGCAAAGAGACTTAGATAATAATTTTAAATATTTTTTAAATGCAGCCAGGGAGCTCTCTGCTCTCATTAAGCTCAATGCATTTTTTTCACATCAGCAGGAGAAGGAGCTCAACTTTGTAACTTGCTGTTAAGTGCTTTTTAATTCATTTGAATTCACCAAAAAATAGTCACAGGTCACAAAAAAGTCCTCTTCTTACTTGGTGTGGCTAATTTATATTAATTTATTTTTGTTTTAAGCATCATTGAAAAATCTCACATTCATCAAAGTCTCAACCTCTCTTCTTGACAACTCCTCTGTAGTGTAGGGGTTAGGGTAACTGCCTGCCAACCCTAAGGTCACTGGTTCGAATCCAAGGGAAGAATTCTTGTTATGTTATGTTGAATTCTGCTCTCCTCCCCCGCCTTCAATTGGTTACAGGTGTTTGTTATCTCCTTGATTATTCGTACCAGTTTGCAGCACATCATCACATTACAATGAATGACAACAGTCTTGAAAGCAGTGTGCTCTCTGTAGCCGAGTGGCAGAGTAAAGGTTTAGTGATCATATGGTCACGGGTTTGATTCCTGCCTCAGTCATTTCACATCAATGCTTGACTTTTGATTCCAATTATTCAGCTGTCATTGGACAGTCTTTGATTCCTCATAGTATAAAGCTCATTGTAACTCAGGTTCTCTGTGGCCATATGGTTAGTGTGTTAGGTGTTGTGCTATTTCAACAATTCATATATCAAAACGTGCAGCTTTTTTTAACTTTATCGGCGTTACTTTTCTCTTTTTAACTATTTATACTTTTTAAAATATTTAACTTTTTCTGCAAATTAAACTCTAGACAAATTATTTTCTCCAGTTTTGTAGCCACACTTGTCTTCTGGCTAAAATTCTGGTCAAAAATGCAAAGAGACTTAGATAATAATTTTAAATATTTTTTAAATGCAGCCAGGGAGCTCTCTGCTCTCATTCAGCCCAATGCTGAGAATTCTCCACAACTCTGTCTGAAACATGCTTATGTCTGTGCTCTCTGTGGCGAAGTGGCAGAGTAAAGGTTTATTGATCATGAGGTCATGGGTTTGATTCCTTACTTTTTTTTTTAAAGTCCCACTCCCGCGACCCTTTTCGGCCATTTTAAAACCAGCTCATTAGCCATGCACATTAGCAATGTACCTCTGGGGGGTGGGCGGAGACTGCGCTGCTCTGCACCCGCCCAGCCACCTCCTCGCACCCCACCCCCCCGCTTGCTGACAGCTGGACATTGTACAATTACAGATTCAGCGCGTTTAGCGTAAAACTCCACACTGGGATTCGATCCCACACTGGAACATAGTCCTTGCTCATGGTGCAAGCTGCTCTACCAGGTGAGCTATACCTATTATACCTAGACAGCTACACCGAGCTGTGAAGGCTTTCACCTCTGAGCCAGATGCAGAGTGGGGCGGGAGCTTGTAGCACTAGTGCCCTCCCCTGGAGCTGTGACACCCTCAACTCCAGTCTTCCTGAAACTGCCAGTTCGCGTCTGCCATTGGTTCACAGCAGTTTGAAGGCAGAAAAACTCTGAAATGCAATTTTGCACTTCCTTCTCTGCTGATAAGTGCTCTAACACAAGAAAAATGCCACAGGAACATGTGAAAAGCTCAGAAAACACGATTTTCACGGGAGTGGGTCTTTAAGCAGAAGCCAGTGATCCTCTTGTCAAAGGTTTTCTTTACCCCTCACATACTGTCTCTGTCTGTAGCCTAGTGGTTAGCTTGCTGGTCTGGAGACCTGAAGGTTGCTGGTTCAAATCTTGCCTCAACAACAATTATAGTGAATTATTTTCCCAGTTGTCCTCTGTTGACTTCTGATAACTTGCTTCATGTTGAAACTGCTGCTCTCAGCCTGAAATTCACAGAAATTTTCATTCTAAGTCATTCAAGCTTGACTCTCAAGCTTTCTTGATGTTGACAGTGTGCAGATCATTAACAGACAACAGTCTCCTCAACTGCGTGTGCACTGTGGCCTAGAGGCAGAGTGGAAGTCTAATGACCATGAGGATGTGAGTTCGATTCCGACCTTGGTCAAACATTTGTATGGTGATCACTGCTTGCACTATTTGCTAATTCTGCAACAGCGTTCAGTTGCTATCAGCAGTCACACCATTTCCATTCTTGGAAATGCTTTTTCTAGTTAGTGTGACTGCTGAAGCAGTCACACTATTGTTCTTCTGTTTGGCCATTTTCTTCCGCCTTTTTACGGTCTTCTTCTAGTCCTTCATACTTTGTGCTATTTCAACAATTCATATATCAAAACGTGCAGCTTCTTTTGAACTTTATCGGCATTACTTTTCTCTTTTTAACTATTTATACTTTTTCAAATATTTAACTTTTTCACAAAAAATCTCACATTCATCAAAGTCTCAACCTCTCTTCTTCACAACTCCACTGTAGTGTAGGGGTTAGGGTGGATGCTTGCCAACCCCAAGGTCACTGGTTCGAATCCAAGGGAAGAACTCTTGTTATGTTATGTTGAATTCTGCTCTCCTCCCCCGCCTTCAATTGGTTACAGGTGTTTGTTATCTCCTTGATTACTCATACCAGTTTGCAGCACATCATCACATTACAATGAATGACAACAGTCTTGAAAGCAGTGTGCTCTCTGTAGCCGAGTGGCAGAGTGAAGGTTTAGTGATCATATGGTCATGGGTTCGATTCCTGCCTCAGTCTTTTCACTTCATTGCTTGACTTTTGATTCCAATTATTCAGCTGTCATTGGACAGTCTTTGATTCCTCATAGTATAAAGCTCATTGTAACTCAGGTTCTCTGTGGCCATATGGTTAGTGCTCAGCCTGAAATTCACAGACATTTTCATTCTAAGTCATTCAAGCTTGACTCTCAAGCTTTCTTGATGTTGACAGTGTGCAGATCATTAACAAACAACAGTCTCTGCAACTGTGTGTGCACCGTGGCCTAGAGGCAGAGTGGAAGTCTAATGACCATGAGGATGTGGGTTCGATTCCGACCTTGGTCAAACATTTGTATGGTGATCACTGCTTGCACTATTTGCTAATTCTGCAACAGCGTTCAGTTGCTGTCAGCAGTCACACCATTTCCATTCTTGGAAATGCTTTTTCTAGTTTTTATTATTTTTCATCTTCCGGCCAGATTTCGATTCGCTACTAGTCCTGCAACTCGAAGAGTTGCAGGACATATTATATATCAAAACGTGCGTCTTGATCGGGATCGGTGTGCTATTACTTTTCTCAACAGTTTACGAATTTTTCGCGACGTAGTCGCGAAAAACTGCGCAAAAATTTTGCATGTAAGGTTGCTTTCACACCTAACCAAGTGGACTCGAGTTCGCTTGGGGGGCTGAAAGTTGCAACATTGTTGCATTATCACTTGGTTCGGTTCCGCGTTCACACTGCAACTTCTGAACCGCACCAAACTTGCGCCCCAAGCGCACCAAACATTCTGAGCGTCAAAAGTCGACGTCACTCCGCTCGCGACTGACAGACCTGCTGGGTAACAGTAAACATGGAGCAGCATGTGAAGTTGGCTGTTTGGGGGATGTTGTTTCTTTTTTTTATGTACCAATTGCACTTGGCTCAGCAAGCCGTGCAGTACGACCACCATGTAAGGCAGCGAAGCAGAGCGCATTTCGCTCTTACTACTGCACTGAGGACGGAGAAACGGTACCAGAGGAAAAGACGGAGACTGATGAGAGATGTGGAGTTGTTGGCGTTGTTGCTACACAGACGGCGGACAAGATATGTAACCTAACAATAAAATAACCTATGCATTACGTATGTGTTTAGCAGTGGCGGCCTTAGACAGCTGGGGGCCCGTTTCAATATTTCATATGAGGCCCTGCCCTGTTAAACATCAAATGATTTTCCAGCTATGTGCCCATGTGTCGCTGATGCTTTAAACCCTGAAAGGACGCAGTAAACGCACTATCCATGCATCACAGGTACGCACAACACAGTAAGTGTTAAAATCACTATCAGGGCAAGAAACCAGGACTTAGCAGAAAAAACGAGGACTTTCATCAAAAAGCAAAATCATGTACATTTTCAGACAAACTACAGGCTTTAACAATATTCTGAATTTAAATTGGCAACAAAAGTAATGAGAGCAAAGTGCTCCGCGTTATTTCAGCACCACGGACAAGGAAGGGACGAGACATGCGGACAGACAGACAGACAGACAGACAGACAGACAGACGTACAGGTGCTGATCCTGTCGGTGCTGCGGTGCTGGAGCAGCAGACAGACAGCTGTCTCCTCCATTAGTAAAATCTGTAAATAAGCTGCGAATAATATCACATTTTAGTTGTGCTCTCGCTGTGTTTTATTTCTCTGTTACTGTAAGTTAGGACGTACTCATAGATCGCCTGTTTGGAGGCATTTTAACCCGAGGAAAAAAGAAAAGAGGAGGAAAGTGATTGACAGACGTCAATCATCAGGTTACGCAAATGGGCGCACGTCAGGAGGAAAGCAGGAAAAACAAAAGAACATTAGAAACGCTAAGAGAAAATGAATAATACTGGGAGAAGGAAAACGAGGGTCTATTGATAGTTTGCGGGCCGTTTTCAAAGGTAATAGCCTACGTTGTTATTGATATTTCCTGCCGTATTATTAATTAGGAGCGACTAGTAGGCTACAGTCGCGGTGTGGCATGACACGCGCATCAGTGGTTGTAGAGCGGATCAGGGGTCGAGTGTGTGACCGCACGGTGGACAGAGCTGTTTGTGTGTGGTGGATGTAGGCCTGTGTGTGTATGATAACGGTTGAAACATAGGTAAGGCCGCCTATGGTGTTTAGTCCGCTGAGCTTTCACACTGCATACGAACCGAACCAGGGTTCACTTGCAAACGGACCGAGACCCCCGTTTTCAAGCGGACCAGAGTTCGTTTGTTTGATCCGCACCAGAGTTCGTATGAGCTTTCACACCTGCCCAAACGAACCGGACTATCCGAGCAAACGAACTCTGGTCCGTTTAAAGCGGACCAAAGGAGGACAGTGTGAATGCGCCCTTAGTCAATGGGACGGGCGGAAAAAAAAGAGCGAAAAAGACCAATCATTGGAGTTTAACAAACGTCTACTGCTCAGGCATACTTTCACCTAGAGACTCCATTTAAACTTTAAACAGTAGACACAAGTCTTGTGTATTGTCGTATTACTCCACGTTTTGATAGGTCATATAGTTTTTGATCAATCCATGATCAATGACCATGATCATTTTTGGAGAAATTATGAGTTTATAATGGGTGTGTATTGCATGGAATGTTCGTGTCAGAGTGCGTGACATCATCGGTTAGAGTGGGAGAGAGTGAAGAAACATTCTGTATTTTTTCTGGATAAACTGTCAGCACGGCCACAATTTGCACTCTACAGAAATAATTTTTTCAGAATTTGTAAGACAAACTTGTTATCTCTCATGTCATGTGCTCAAAATATCAGAGAGACTTACAGAATTGACAGAATCAGCCTCTGAGTGCGACCACGTCTGTCCCTGCTCCTCATTGACTCCAATACAAATATTTTCTGAGAGGAGCAGAACGGCCTGATGTTTTAAAACTGCCAGCGTCGCCAAAATATTTACTGTAGAAACACCAAATCGTACCGAAATTTTCATTAAGTCCTTAGAGCAACGTTGATCTGTGTTTTGTTCTGATAGGAGTTACCGTTTTGTCATGCTAAGCCTAAATGTGAGACCGGTTTAGAGGCAGAAAATGGCTCTTTTTCTCCACGTTTCTGTCTGTCTCAGCCTGCGGGGGCCCCTATCGCCGTGGTAACCTCTTTGATCCTCAGGCCAGAGCTCGTTAACTTCATAAACAATCCACCTGGCGCTCGTTTAAATGTTTATAAACACAGACACAGCTAAATCAGACTGACACAGGATGCAGCTCATAGTCACACACACACACAGAGACTCTAGAACCAGCTTCATGTGATTACAGTTACACACACACACACACACACATCAAAACACACAGGTAACATACAAATGCGCGCGGAAGCGCGCACTCCTCTCCCACACTCTAACACACACAGGTAACTTCATGTGATTACACACACACACACACACACACCTTGGCAACGCACACACATTCTCTCTCTGTCTGTCTGTCGGTCACACACACACACAAATGGACACACACACACACACACACACACAGTTAACGTACACATCCTCTCCCACACACACAAACACACACCTTCATGTGATTAAAACACATTTAACGTACATGTGTGCGCTGACACATGTACGTTAACTGTACATAAGAATGTTTCTTTAAAGGTTTTAAACTCTTAGTGTTTTTTTTATGCTCTCTCTACTTGACCTTACGCTCTGACTACTTTGAGAAGCAACACCCACAGCAGGTGTGGTATGAACAGGACACAGAGCTCACAGACCTGCCCTCCCTCCACCTCCTTACCGCAGACACAAGAATAAACATGGACATGATGGAAACGGTTTCCATTTCCAAACTCTTCACCACTATGAGAACCATTATCAGCAGGTGATGAGAAGCCGACGCAGCAGATATCAGTATGCTCCATACACCATCACAGGGTCAGCCAACCCTAACCCTCACATATTGGACAATACTACTGAGATTCAGACTGTGTCAAATGCCTCTGGTGGGAGCAGCTGATAGAGTCCCCCCCAGCTGAAAGCAGCCCACCCCACCAGCCAGAGGGTCCAGGACCATAGGGACTGCAGTGGAGGAAGGCTGCCTTAACACCCTGCACAATGGCACCCAGTACACAGAAGTTAGACAGGACCAGTCAGCCCACCACCTGGTCCGCTTTTATTTTATTAAGAGTTTTCTCTGCATTTATGAGGAGCATCATTGAAGACTTCCGCCTAAAACCAGACATTGTCAGCGGTTGTGTGATTGGTTACTGAGTTTTATTAATGTTTACATCAGGCTGAGTTCAACAAATCAGTATGCTACTGTGATTTACTGTAAGTAGCCTAGTTAAATAGGCTACTACAGTAATCATCATAGTGTATTGGAAGGAAAGACCATTTAATCTGTATATATCAAATATCGATTAATTAATTAATCGATTATTTGCATCCCTAGTCTGTTGGTCTTGGTTAAGTACCACCTTGAAAAAAAAACAATGTTTTGTTGCTTAAGCTATTCAGTCATTCAATGGTATACTAAAAT
The DNA here is from genome assembly GCF_045865225.1 of Trachurus japonicus. NCBI lineage: Eukaryota > Metazoa > Chordata > Actinopteri > Carangiformes > Carangidae > Trachurus > Trachurus japonicus. The sequence continues at coordinate 1,857 of NW_028220562.1, read as the reverse complement.
CCATGTGAAAAAAATGCTTCTCACTGTTCTCAGGTCAAATATTTATATGCGATTAAAATACAATTAATTGCGATTAATTAATTACAAAGCCTCTAATTAATTTGATTAATTGTTTTAATCGAGTCCCGGCCCTATTACACAAGATACACACACACACACACACACACACACACACACTATTGAGCTGAGAGGAATCTGTCAATATTCATTGGAGCAGGAGCCTAATGGCAATTTTAGAATTGAAGAACATTAGGGGCTAAGGAGGAAGGAATAGGGGCTGGAGGTTTTTTTTTTTTTTAATACCTAACAATATTTTTAAAATTTTTTAATTCTATCAAAGCAATTTCCTTCAGACCTGTTTTTCTAGATCTTTCAGCGTTAGAAATCTACCAGCTTAATACTGGATGGGTCAATGAGATTATGGTCTGTATGCTTCAGACACATGCTAGGGATGTGGGTAAATCAAGGGGGCAGTTGTCGGTCTGAGAAGTGAAGCTCACTTCCGCGTTCAAAAAAACTGCAATCCCCTCGAATTCCTCTGGGGGCTGGTGTCAGAAGGGAGCATTCCCCATAGACCCCCATGTTAAAATCGCCGACTTTACATCCTCAGTAAACATGTTAAAAGCCTGGTGTCAGAACGTTTTTTCGTCTCAATCGATAGTTTCTACCCCCGCACACACTCTGAGGGGGGTGAATTTTTTTTTAACTCTACAGTTTTACTGTTATTAGGTTAAAATTCTGGCCAATCAGGGCGCGGAAACGTTGAGTGACAGGTCTGAGCAGCTCCGTGGACAGCTGCTTCGAGGCCAGTGGGCGGGTTCTCGGCCGGCCAATCCAACATGGCGCTGTTCAGGCCGCCATATTTGAGTCACAAAAACGACTCCCCAAAACCAATGGGTGACGTCACGGACGCTACGTCCATTCTTTTTACAGTCTATGGGGTAAATGGTGCTGTCCAAAATAGAAGCATATCCCTTTAAACATGATCAAAGTGCAGCCTCTCATGTAGTGAAGACTAGCTTTGCCTTTAAGCTGAAAAAGCTATGGATATCTATATTGTCCGCGTGCTTGCGCTCTAGCGCGCGCCCTGTGGAAAAGCTCTCATTGATTAGACTGGCAGCCACTGCTGCAGTGACCGGGGATCGAACCGGCGACAGTGCAGCTGATCTGATCACGTCTGTGTCGTTTTTATTTCCCCCGCTGCTGTTGTGGACATGGATGACTCGTCATCTGATGACTCCTATTGGTTATTTTCACTGGCGCGAATTTTTCCGTACTGTTGCCAGGCAGATCTACAGCTCCCCCTCGCCTGATTTGACGTGGATACAAGAGGACTCCTGATTGGTCACTTTCGTTTAGCAGGCTCATATAAAAAGCTTCTGCGCTACGGCTGTCGTCCCCTCCGACCCACATCGAAGGTAAGAGCTGTATTTTCTCTTTTTAACATGCTAGCTTGAGAGCATTAGCTTTAACAGATCAGTTGTACACAATAGTGAGATTAAGTTTGACGTTACTCTGTCGTGTTTTGGCTATGATCACCTGAAACACATTAAAATATGTACAGTTGGTCTCTGATATGAATATTACGGACTTCTTCAACGGCGGGAAAATGTAGAACAATAGGGAACGCCTCCACTTGAACTAGGTTAGAGGCTTCTAGGTTCATTTATGCTTTGTGTTTTTTCTATTGGTTCAAATAGTCGTTGTATTTGCTTGAGGTGATTGTAAATATGATTTCTACACAATAAGTTAAATCATTTTCGATTGTGACTAATAGCTGCGGACTCCATTTTAGAAAAGAGTGATTTAAAATGGCGGTGCAGGGGAGTTGCTTGTCTGTCTGTCTCTGTCTCAGCT
>NW_028220561.1:0-38454 GCF_045865225.1 Trachurus japonicus | reverse complement strand
GAAAATGACCAAAAACCAAACAGCCGATTTTAAAAAGACGACAGCCGCGCGGCTTGCGTTTTTTTTTTTTTTACCAAAAATTAAAATTTCTCCAAACTCGGATATATCATCTGGGGGTCCGAGGGGAGTCCAACGCAGAAGGTTTGGTTGAAATCGGGCCAGTGGTTTTGGAGAAAATGACCAAAAACTAAAAAACTAAACTAAACTAAACTAAATTAAAATTTCTCCAAACTCAGATATATCATCTGGGGGTCCGAGGGGAGTCCAACGCAGAAGGTTTGGTTTGAAATCGGGCCGGTGGTTTTGGAGAAAATGACCAAAAACCAAACAGCCGATTTTAAAAAGACGACAGGCGCGCGGCTTACGTTTTTTTTTTTTTTTGACCAAAAATTAAAATTTCTCCAAACTCGGATATATCATCTGGGGGTCCGAGGGGAGTCCAACGCAGAAGGTTTGGTTGAAATCGGGCCAGTGGTTTTGGAGAAAATGACCAAAAACCAAACAGCCGATTTTAAAAAGACGACAGGCGCGCGGCTTACGTTTTTTTTTTTTGACCAAAAATTAAAATTTCTTCAAATTTCTCCAAACTCGGATATATCATCTGGGGTCCGAGGGGGTCCAACGCAGAAGGTTTGGTTGAAATCGGGCCGGTGGTTTTGGAGAAAATGACCAAAAACCAAACAGCCGATTTTAAAAAGACGACAGGCGCGCGGCTTACATTTTTTTTTTCTGACCAAAAATTAAAATTTCTCCAAACTCGGATATATCATCTGGGGGTCCGAGGGGAGTCCAACGCAGAAGGTTTGGTTGAAATCGGGCCGGTGGTTTTGGAGAAAATGACCAAAAACCAAACAGCCGATTTTAAAAAGACGACAGGCGCGCGGCTTACGATTTTTTTTTTTTGACCAAAAATTAAAATTTCTCCAAACTCGGATATATCATCTGGGGGTCCGAGGGGAGTCCAACATAGAAGGTTTGGTTGAAATCGGGCCAGTGGTTTTAGAGAAAATGACCAAAAACCAAACAGGCGATTTTAAAAAGACGACAGGCGCGCGGCTTACGTTTTTTTTTTTTGACCAAAAATTAAAAATTTCTTCAAATTTCTCCAAACTCGGATATATCATCTGGGGGTCCGAGGGGAGTCCAACGCAGAAGGTTTGGTTGAAATCGGGCCGGTGGTTTTGGAGAAAATGACCAAAAACCAAACAGCCGATTTTAAAAAGACGACAGCCGCGCGGCTTGCGTTTTTTTTTTTTTGACCAAAAATTAAAATTTCTCCAAACTCGGATATATCATCTGGGGGTCCGAGGGGAGTCCAACGCAGAAGGTTTGGTTGAAATCGGGCCAGTGGTTTTGGAGAAAATGACCAAAAACTAAAAAACTAAACTAAACTAAACTAAATTAAAATTTCTCCAAACTCAGATATATCATCTGGGGGTCCGAGGGGAGTCCAACGCAGAAGGTTTGGTTGAAATCGGGCCGGTGGTTTTGGAGAAAATGACCAAAAACCAAACAGCCGATTTTAAAAAGACGACAGGCGCGCGGCTTACGTTTTTTTTTTTTTGACCAAAAATTAAAATTTCTCCAAACTCGGATATATCATCTGGGGGTCCGAGGGGAGTCCAACGCAGAAGGTTTGGTTGAAATCGGGCCAGTGGTTTTGGAGAAAATGACCAAAAACCAAACAGCCGATTTTAAAAAGACGACAGGCGCGCGGCTTACGTTTTTTTTTTTTGACCAAAAATTAAAATTTCTTCAAATTTCTCCAAACTCGGATATATCATCTGGGGGTCCGAGGGGAGTCCAACGCAGAAGGTTTGGTTGAAATCGGGCCGGTGGTTTTGGAGAAAATGACCAAAAACCAAACAGCCGATTTTAAAAAGACGACAGGCGCGCGGCTTACATTTTTTTTTTCTGACCAAAAATTAAATTTTCTCCAAACTCGGATATATCATCTGGGGGTCCGAGGGGAGTCCAACGCAGAAGGTTTGGTTGAAATCGGGCCGGTGGTTTTGGAGAAAATGACCAAAAACCAAACAGCCGATTTTAAAAAGACGACAGGCGCGCGGCTTACGATTTTTTTTTTTTGACCAAAAATTAAAATTTCTCCAAACTCGGATATATCATCTGGGGGTCCGAGGGGAGTCCAACATAGAAGGTTTGGTTGAAATCGGGCCAGTGGTTTTGGAGAAAATGACCAAAAACCAAACAGCCGATTTTAAAAAGACGACAGGCGCGCGGCTTACGTTTTTTTTTTTTTGACCAAAAATTAAAATTTCTTCAAATTTCTCCAAACTCGGATATATCATCTGGGGGTCCGAGGGGAGTCCAACGCAGAAGGTTTGGTTGAAATCGGGCCGGTGGTTTTGGAGAAAATGACCAAAAACCAAACAGCCGATTTTAAAAAGACGACAGCCGCGCGGCTTGCGTTTTTTTTTTTTGACCAAAAATTAAAATTTCTCCAAACTCGGATATATCATCTGGGGGTCCGAGGGGAGTCCAACGCAGAAGGTTTGGTTGAAATCGGGCCAGTGGTTTTGGAGAAAATGACCAAAAACTAAAAAACTAAACTAAACTAAACTAAATTAAAATTTCTCCAAACTCGGATATATCATCTGGGGGTCCGAGGGGAGTCCAACGCAGAAGGTTTGGTTGAAATCGGGCCGGTGGTTTTGGAGAAAATGACCAAAAACCAAACAGCCGATTTTAAAAAGACGACAGGCTCGCGCGGCTTAGGTTTTTTTTTTTTTGACCAAAAATTAAAATTTCTCCAAACTCGGATATATCATCTGGGGGTCCGAGGGGAGTCCAACGCAGAAGGTTTGGTTGAAATCGGGCCGGTGGTTTTGGAGAAAATGACCAAAAACCAAACAGCCGATTTTAAAAAGACGACAGGCGCGCGGCTTACGTTTTTTTTTTTTTTGACCAAAAATTAAAATTTCTCCAAACTCGGATATATCATCTGGGGGTCCGAGGGGAGTCCAACATAGAAGGTTTGGTTGAAATCGGGCCAGTGGTTTTGGAGAAAATGACCAAAAACCAAACAGCCGATTTTAAAAAGACGACAGGCGCGCGGCTTACGTTTTTTTTTTTTTGACCAAAAATTAAAATTTCTTCAAATTTCTCCAAACTCGGATATATCATCTGGGGGTCCGAGGGGAGTCCAACGCAGAAGGTTTGGTTGAAATCGGGCCCGTGGTTTTGGAGAAAATGACCAAAAACCAAACAGCCGATTTTAAAAAGACGACAGCCGCGCGGCTTTGCGTTTTTTTTTTTTGACCAAAAATTAAAATTTCTCCAAACTCGGATATATCATCTGGGGGTCCGAGGGGAGTCCAACGCAGAAGGTTTGGTTGAAATCGGGCCAGTGGTTTTGGAGAAAATGACCAAAAACTAAAAAACTAAACTAAACTAAACTAAATTAAAATTTCTCCAAACTCGGATATATCATCTGGGGGTCCGAGGGGAGTCCAACGCAGAAGGTTTGGTTGAAATCGGGCCGGTGGTTTTGGAGAAAATGACCAAAAACCAAACAGGCGATTTTAAAAAGACGACAGGCTCGCGCGGCTTAGGTTTTTTTTTTTTTTGACCAAAAATTAAAATTTCTCCAAACTCGGATATATCATCTGGGGGTCCGAGGGGAGTCCAACGCAGAAGGTTTGGTTGAAATCGGGCCGGTGGTTTTGGAGAAAATGACCAAAAACCAAACAGCCGATTTTAACTCATTGAGTGACGCGCTCCTTTCCAAAGTTTTAGTCAAGTGTACCGGCAAATTAGACCATATTTGACTTTTTATTTTAGAGCCATAGTGTATTCTATATTATTGCCACCAACACATACTGTAGCTCATTTGAAAGGTTTAACTTTATCCTTCAAATGGCCACAAACCGTTTGTTTCTACGTGCCTCCGTTCCTGAGAAAAGTCAAGCTAAACATGGCTGGGTTTCACCAAAATCCCTCCTTTTTTTCTAGAAAAGGAGATAGAGCGTCTTTTATGAAAGGTGCGCTGTTTGTGCCTGTCGCTCTTCTCACACTCGCATTTCTGGATCAAAGGGCTCGTATAAGATAAATATACACAACAATTGTTGTTCTATTCACAAAACCACCATCGGGGGCGGGGGGGGCGCCACTAAACAACAATAACACAGATGCACCGTGCCGTGTCACAGCCTCTCGCCGCGGAACGTGAGGCTCTGCCGGCCACAGCGGCTCGCGAACACCGGTCCCGCCGGTGGTCGTGGTCCTTCTGTGGTACGGGTCGGTGGTGCCGGTCTGCTTTGACCCAGAGACCATCAGATTTTACCGCGCGGAGGACTTTGGGGAGGACACGGTGTTGCTCCAGATGAAGACCGGGCGGGACTGTCGGCTGAGAGCTTCCTGGTTCAGCTCCCAGCTGCTGCAGCCTCGCGGGTGAGAGCAGAGCAGCTGCGGCGCAGCTGCGCTGCATCTGCATGCAGAACTCCGTTTGCAGAAGCTGAGTTATGATAAAAACTTCCAGATCATGAGCTGTCATGTGACTTTGATCGTCATCTATTTCAGTTCTCCTCGTCGTAGAGTCCCCAAATTTACATATAATGTGTATTAAAGTGTCTATTTTCATAATTTAAAAAAAAAGCAAAAAACGAAAAATTTCGTTTTTGGCACTCAACGCATGGGAACGAAAAACGAGAAATTACGTGGTTGGCACTCAATGAGTTAAAAAGACGACAGGCGCGCGGCTTACGTTTTTTTTTTTTTGACCAAAAATTAAAATTTCTTCAAATTTCTCCAAACTCGGATATATCATCTGGGGGTCCGAGGGGAGTCCAACGCAGAAGGTTTGGTTGAAATCGGGCCGGTGGTTTTGGAGAAAATGACCAAAAACCAAACAGCCGATTTAAAAAGACGACAGCCGCGCGGCTTACGTTTTTTTTTTTTTGACCAGAAATTAAAATTTCTCCAAACTCGGATATATCATCTGGGGGTCCGTGGGGAGTCCAACGCAGAAGGTTTGGTTGAAATCGGGCCGGTGGTTTTGGAGAAAATGACCAAAAACCAAACAGCCGATTTTAAAAAGACGACAGGCTTACGTTTTTTTTTTTTGACCAAAAATTAAAATTTCTCCAAACTCGGATATATCATCTGGGGGTCCGAGGGGAGTCCAACGCAGAAGGTTTGGTTGAAATCGGGCCGGTGGTTTTGGAGAAAATGACCAAAAACCAAACAGCCGATTTTAAAAAGACGACAGGCGCGCGGCTTACTTTTTTTTTTTTTGACCAAAAATTAAAATTTCTTCAAATTTCTCCAAACTCGGATATATCATCTGGGGGTCCGAGGGGAGTCCAACGCAGAAGGTTTGGTTGAAATCGGGCCGGTGGTTTTGGAGAAAATGACCAAAAACCAAACAGCCGATTTAAAAAGACGACAGCCGCGCGGCTTACGTTTTTTTTTTTTTTGACCAGAAATTAAAATTTCTCCAAACTCGGATATATCATCTGGGGGTCCGTGGGGAGTCCAACGCAGAAGGTTTGGTTGAAATCGGGCCGGTGGTTTTGGAGAAAATGACCAAAAACCAAACAGGCGTTTTTAAAAAGACGACAGGCTTACGTTTTTTTTTTTTTGACCAAAAATTAAAATTTCTCCAAACTCGGATATATCATCTGGGGGTCCGAGGGGAGTCCAACGCAGAAGCTTTGGTTGAAATCGGGCCGGTGGTCTTGGAGAAAATGACCAAAAACCAAACAGGCGATTTTAAAAAGACGACAGGCGCGGGGCTTAGGTTTTTTTTTTTGACCAAAAATTAAAGTTTCTCCAAACTCGGATATATCATCTGGGGGTCCGAGGGGAGTCCAACGCAGAAGGTTTGGTTGAAATTGGGCCGGTGGTTTTGGAGAAAATGACCAAAAACCAAACAGGCGATTTTAAAAAGACGACAGGCGCGCGGCTTACGTTTTGTTTTTTTTGACCAAAAATTAGAATTTCTTCAAATTTCTCCAAACTCGGATATATCATCTGGGGGTCCGAGGGGAGTCCAACGCAGAAGGTTTGGTTGAAATCGGGCCGGTGGTTTTGGAGAAAATGACCAAAAACCAAACAGGCGATTTTAAAAAGACGAATGGCGCGCGGCTTACGTTTTTTTTTTTTTTTTAACAAAAATTAAAATTTCTTCAAATTTCTCCAAACTCGGATATATCATCTGGGGGTCCGAGGGGAGTCCAACGCAGAAGGTTTGGTTGAAATCGGGCCGGTGGTTTTTGGAGAAAATTACCAAAAACCAAACAGGCGATTTTAAAAAGACGACAGGCGCGCGGCTTACGTTTTTTTTTTTTTTTGACCAAAAATTAAAATTTCTTCAAATTTCTCCAAACTCGGATATATCATCTGGGGGTCCGAGGGGAGTCCAACGCAGAAGGGTTGGTTGAAATCGGGCCGGTGGTTTTGGAGAAAATGACCAAAAACCAAACAGGCAATTTTAAAAAGACGACAGGCGCGCGGCTTACGTTTTGTTTTTTTTGACCAAAAATTAGAATTTCTTCAAATTTCTCCAAACTCGGATATATCATCTGGGGGTCCGAGGGGAATCCAACGCAGAAGGTTTGGTTGAAATCGGGCTGGTGGTTTTGGAGAAAATGACCAAAAACCAAACAGGCAATTTTAAAAAGACGACAGGCGCGCGGCTTACGTGTTTTTTTTTTTTTGACCAAAAATTAAAATTTCTTCAAATTTCTCCAAACTCGGATATATCATCTGGGGGTCCGAGGGGAGTCCAACGCAGAAGGGTTGGTTGAAATCGGGCCGGTGGTTTTGGAGAAAATGACCAAAAACCAAACAGGCAATTTTAAAAAGACGACAGGCGCGCGGCTTACGTTTTGTTTTTTTTGACCAAAAATTAGAATTTCTTCAAATTTCTCCAAACTCGGATATATCATCTGGGGGTCCGAGGGGAGTCCAACGCAGAAGGTTTGGTTGAAATCGGGCCGGTGGTTTTGGAGAAAATTACCAAAAACCAAACAGGCGATTTTAAAAAGACGACAGGCGCGCGGCTTACGTTTTTTTTTTTTTTTGACCAAAAATTAAAATTTCTTCAAATTTCTCCAAACTCGGATATATCATCTGGGGGTCCGAGGGGAGTCCAACGCAGAAGGGTTGGTTGAAATCGGGCCGGTGGTTTTGGAGAAAATGACCAAAAACCAAACAGGCAATTTTAAAAAGACGACAGGCGCGCGGCTTACGTTTTGTTTTTTTTTACCAAAAATTAGAATTTCTTCAAATTTCTCCAAACTCGGATATATCATCTGGGGGTCCGAGGGGAATCCAACGCAGAAGGTTTGGTTGAAATCGGGCCGGTGGTTTTGGAGAAAATGACCAAAAACCAAACAGGCGATTTTAAAAAGACGACAGGCGCGCGGCTTACGTGTTTTTTTTTTTTTGACCAAAAATTAAAATTTCTTCAAATTTCTCCAAACTCGGATATATCATCTGGGGGTCCGAGGGGAGTCCAACGCAGAAGGTTTGGTTGAAATCGGGCCGGTGGTTTTGGAGAAAATGACCAAAAACCAAACAGGCGATTTTAAAAAGACGAATGGCGCGCGGCTTACGTTTTTTTTTTTTTTTTGACCAAAAATTAAAATTTCTTCAAATTTCTCCAAACTCGGATATATCATCTGGGGGTCCAAGGGGAGTCCAACGCAGAAGGTTTGGTTGAAACCGGGCTGGTGGTTTTGGAGAAAATGACCAAAAACCAAACAGGCGATTTTAAAAAGACGACAGGCGCGCGGCTTACGTTTTTTTTTTTTTTGACCAAAAATTAAAATTTCTTCAAATTTCTCCAAAATCAGATATATCATCTGGGGGTCCGAGGGGAGTCCAACGCAGAAGGTTTGGTTGAAATCGGGCCAGTGGTTTTGGAGAAAATGACCAAAAACCAAACAGGCAATTTTAAAAAGACGACAGGCGCGCGGCTTACGTTTTGTTTTTTTTGACCAAAATTAAAATTTCTTCAAATTTCTCCAAACTCGGATATATCATCTGGGGGTCCGAGGGGAGTCCAACGCAGAAGGTTTGGTTGAAATCGGGCCGGTGGTTTTGGAGAAAATGACCAAAAACCAAACAGGCGAGCGGCCCTGCTGCACCTGCACTGTTCTATTTATAGACTTTGATAACGAGCTGGCCCCAACAGCTGGCCACTGCACACAGAGCAGAGCAGAGCAGAGCAGAGAGATTTGTGCTCTGAGCAGCTTCCGAAAACAGCCCAGAAAAAGAGAACCGTACCTCTTATCAGAATGTGGCCATGACTACTGGGGCAAGGAGACCTTCCTGAGCGCATTGATGTGCAGTAAATGTTTGTAGGGCAAAAACTTTTCTCAGGGTCGCAAGGTAGAAAAGGGGGGCATTTCTGTTTTTCTAAAAAAATCAGCTCCTACTTTTATATTGAAGTGGATGAGCCACTGGAGCGGGTCTAGCTGCACAATTAGGCTCATAGAGACAATTCTGTAAGTCTGTCTGCTGTTTTGAACACATCAAATTTGACACGACAAGTGTGGCTACAAACCAGTGAGGAAATCGTGTGTCTAGAGTTTAATTTGTGGCCGTGCTGGCAATTTATCCAGAAAAAATCCTGAATGTTTTTTCGATCCCTCTCACTCTAGCGATGATGTCACTCACTCGCAACACACACCCATTATAAAGCTGGATTTTGTCAAAACACTTAATGATTTTAAAGCGGCCAAATATCAGAAACTGTTGAAGATATCAATAAGCTGAGTCATAGAGGAATACTTAAAAAGTTTGTCTACAGCTCAGAATTTGAATGAAGTCTCTAGCTGAAAGTATGTGGACACTTTAAAGGCTGAAAGAAGTAAGAAGATTTGAAGAGTTTCAAGACTGTTCCAATGCATTCTCTATGGGGGAAAAAAAATCAGAAATAGTTGAATATTGCAAAAAGTATGAATAGTTGAAAAGAGAAAAGACATAGCACACCTGTCCCGAAAAGGCTGAACATTTTGATATTTGAATTGTTGAAATAGTACAAAGTATGAAGGACTAGTTACATGACGAAGAAAGGCAGAAAATGGCCGACCCGAATAACAATAGTGTGAATGCTTCCAGCATTCACACTAATTAAGTCCAAATCTTAAAGGAAACAAATTCTAGGGGTCTCTCCTTCAATTCTGTATTGGATTGATGATGAGGGGAGTAGAATAAAAGCGGTTGGAGGGACTCGGAGGAGGGGTGAAGATCTTCATGGGCCTCAGGGAACACTGGACCGACATGTTGTCCAACCCGCGGCCCGAGGCACAACCTGCTGACGGCCCAGCAGGTCAACTCCACCCTGGCCCTTCTGATGGACACGTTTAGATTCATTCATCTGATTGATTTCTTCATGATAGAAATGAAAGATTGATAATTATATTTTATACTGAGGTTCACTAAGGTTCACTTTGAAACATGAGCACTTCTTCTGTCCTGAATTAACTGTATCTTACCTTGAAGAAAAATTTAATTCCTCCACCTTTTTGAAGACTTTTCTGTACAACTTATTAAACATCATGTGATCACATCGACTGTATACGTGTCCAGCTCTCAGCAGATGTTTCGGAGGAAAGATGAAATTCTGGAGATCCTTGAAAATATTCCACTAAGTCATAAAAATAAGGATGTTACGCCAAAACCCCTAAAAACTGAAGGAAAAGTAAATAACATGATAAACTTATGTGTGTTTAGTGTAGAAAAATAGAATCACAGAAATTCAACAGCAGCAGAAACTTCAGCCTTACAATAAAGTTGATTCACCTCTTGTAAAAAGTTTTACATCACAGCACTGTTTCATGGCGGCCAGCAGAGGGAGCTCCTGCCTCAGTCATCAGAGGCGTCATGGTAACGGATGAGTTCAGCATCAACATAACAATAAAGAAAACCTTAAACCTTAAACCCTAAAAATATATTAGTAGCCTACAATAACACATCAACTGTCTGTACTGACTTGTTTTCAAGTAAACCAAAAGGCGCTGTGTGAATGTGTGTGAAAGTGACCAACAGTGTAAAGCGCTTTGAGTGGTCCAAGAGACTAGAAAAGCGCTATATAAGTGCAAGTGCATTTACCATTTACCATCATCATGATCATCACTGAGAAAATTAATAATGTTAAACCTGCCAAAGTGGACCATCGTGTACATGGAAAAAAGTACTCTGTAATCCTCTTCATCATCATCATCATCTTTTATTGATTTAAATCCTTGGAAAACACACTGAGATTGAGAATGCTCATTGGCAAAGCTTCAGAAATACAGAAATCAATACAGTGATAAATAACAGAAAAATACATGTCTTAAAAGAACACACTAGATTTAACAATAATGGCAGATGTTTGTAATGAGAGCAAGAATGATTAATATGATATAGACAATATAAAATTGAAAGCAGTGATAATTACAGTTAATTAAGCTAAAGTTATGCTAACTCAGGCTCTGTTTTTACAGGAAGAGGAAACATATGATTTTGATGTAAAAAAAAAAATACTAAGTATCTTTAAGATTTCTGATGAAGAAGATACGGGATTAAAGCTGGGGAAATACATTTTTCATTTCCTTTAGCGGACAACACTTGCACAATTTCCTTCACCAATGCTGAATTATGCTTTGTAGTTATTTAAAAAAGGACGATGGATTCTTGATTTTACTTTGTTAAAGAATTCTTTGAGTTTGTTAAGGGAACACTCCACGACTGTGGTATCTATATTCCTCACATGTGCACCGCTCTTATACGGCTTACCGTTGTTGTTCAGGCAGCAGTAGGCCACAAGTAGTCAGGGATGTTGACACGTTTTTGGTTATTTTTATCTTTAACCCAATTATCTTTGGAGGGAATCGCACCGACCAGAACATAGGCTGTTTTGCAGCCATTAAAAATGTTCTTGAGTTTTTCCTCATAGGCGTTCCAGGAACCACCGTTCAGTCTGATGTTCTGTGGAACCATGTTGGTCAGGGTGAAGGTGGCGCTGCAGCCATCATCTGTGAAACAATAAAGAGATACATAAAGTAGACAATAAGTCTTGTGGATATGTTGAGTCCTGAGAGTCTACAAGTGCCCAGCGCTCACTGGCTCATTCTGTTTGTTGTGGTTGTTTTCATTGTTATTCATCAGAATGCATTGTGGGTAGTCCTGAGGTCTAAAGAACTCTCTGTCTGTCTCTCCTTTCTCTTAAAACATCTCCAATTTTTTTTTAGCCCTTTAGATCAACACTGTTCACATCCAGGTGCATACAGTGTAAATGCTGATGTTTATATTATTATTTTGTTTCTCTGAGTGTTTTATTCTGAAATCTGCTCTATTTTTATTGGATCACTGAGAAAACAGTCAGCCAATCAGAAAGAGAGGCTCAGAGAGGAGACAGAAAACTAGACTGAGATGATTTTTGGTTCTTTAAACCACAATGTCTTGTTATGAATCAATACTCTAGAATAAAACACAAAGAAGAAAACACGAGACCTTCAATTCGTAACCCTAAGTGTTAAATACACAAATTTGCAAAAACATACACAAACAGACAAACAAACAGTAACATCCAGCTCCAGTCTTCCTTACCTTTATGGTGTTGATTGGGATTAAGGTGACCACGGTTGTAATCCTTAAGACCATTGTAGTCCGAATCTGTCGCCTGTCGATCTCCCACAGAGCCTTGATAACTATATTTGTGCTTCAAATCGTCCTCCCACATCATGTTCTTGTCCCAGTTCTGATTTACCAGCTACAAGGTGGAAGATTTACATCAGACAAATCTCAGATTCAGTTTCTGTGTTACTGGACAATTTTATTCAATAATTTACTGAAAATGATAGGTTGACTGTGTGTGTGTGAACTGTGTATTTGTGCATGTGTGACGTACCTGAGGCTCAATATACCAGATATCTTCCCGGTGACATGTACCATCATTCCTCTCATATACATAAGCAGAGTAGACAGGAATACGGTTGGCTGTGTCGTACCGTGTGGCAAAGTGAATCCTGTTTGTGCAAAGATTAACTGAGACACTTTCAAATATAACTTAAATTCAGATTTAACTGAGTTAAAAGAGTTGTGACTTACTGGTTTTTAAATGTCTGGCAGATGTGTTTATCGTTGTTGGCGTCGCCCATCACCTGTGGCTCTGCTCCTTTGTAGAAGAACTTCTTACACTCACCCTTAAAGAAGAAACAGACAAATATGAACACTTACAGTTTACCACTTATCATGTGTTTTTAAACGTTAACAAAGAAAACACAAACCTTAACATTTGCAACAAGTTTTGCGTGAACGGTAAACATGAGTGGAAGAAGGAAGAACACAGTGAAGCTCTGCATCCTGGATGGAAACTGTGAATCACGATCGTTGGTCTGCACTAATAAAACAGAGTAGAAGAAGAAAAATAGGATTCTCAACAGGGTGAAGTGACAATCTACCACTGTATGGAGGTGTCCACCTGTCTCTACCTTATATAGAGTAATTAGGGGAAGTGAAGTGCTACAGTTTTTTTTTTTTGATTGCATAAACACTAACATAAAAAGTACTATTACACAATTATCAAAACCTCACACTCGAGGAGCAAAACATCGGCTCAGATTTGCACCAGTAGAAGCACAATGTCAGCCTCAGACTATTTGCAAAATGATACACTACAGTGATTTGCAAAACATTATACACATAATACATTAGACACAGAAGTCAATCATGATGTCACTTCCTTGCAATGCCAAAACACTGACATTCAAATTACCACACCCATAAACACAATAAAAAAAACAACAACAACAAAAAACTGTATCTCAGATGGAGAATTCCCCCAGCATCACAGGTGATATCCTCATTGGCAAGACAACGTGTGAAGTCTTGAATGTCAAATCCATGCACAGCTCCAGTATCACTTTGGTCCCAGGCCTCCTCCATGGCCTGAATGAAGGTTACCTGAGCCTGGGCCCGGAGACTGAAACTCTCCAACACCATGCCAAGAAAAACTGTGGATGGTGTTGACACCAGTTCTGGACCAGAACACAGCGGTGGAACGACTCATTGATGACAATGCATTGCATCTGGTGCATTTCTGGCTGCTTCCATTTTGGTTGAAGACAGGTGAACTCACCTGCTGAATTTTTATAGTGCTTAACTGGGAGTCACTAACAGACCTGCATTCTGGGAGCGGAGTGCTCTGGTCGGACTGTAAGGAATGATGAGTTCTTTCAGATAGGATGGAGCTTTGTCATTAAAAGCCTTGTAAGCTAGCAGAAGGATTTTGAAGTCTATTCTAGATCCAATGGAAGTCTTTTGAGCAGCAATCCATGGCTAACACAATCAAAGGCGTCATTGGAAAAACAACAAACAGAGCAGCACAGTGTTTCTTCTGGTCTAAAGCATTACAGATGTCATCAAGCACAGACATAGTTGCGGTTATGGTGCAATAGGCTATATTATATTAGTATTTACCAGATATTGTTTTATCTGAGAGTTTACTTGAATTTTCTAATATTTTAACTAGAATGGGCAATTTTGATATAGGGTGATAGTTGTTTAAGTCAGATGGCTCCCCAACATTAAAAAGTGGTACAATGATGATTTCCATATTTTGGAGATGACATTCGTTTGGAGGGGTCAGATTAAAAATATGAGAGATGGGTTCAGCAATAAAATCAGCTGCACATTTTAATAGATAAAGGTCCAGATTGTCTGGTCCAGGTGGTTTTCTTGGATTAATAGCTTTAAGAATTTTCCTTTTTTTTCACACATGGGACAGGTTGGAAGAAGAAGTACTTTTTAGTTGTGGCAATGTGATATGAATGAGCTTCAACAGCTGGGTTTGAAGGTTTTTCATCAGTATAAATATTGGAAACAATCCCTTCTTTGGAGATAATTTCAGTCAAGATAGCTATAATTTTTTCTGGTAAGCTTGATTTGATTTTAGTAAACCGGCCTGATCACAAACCAGTCTGCCATCCAGTACTCCCATTACCCTGGCCTGCTCGACTGGACAATCCCCATTTATCACATATTCCATGTTATAAACTCTGAGGTTACTCCTGTGTTTTTTCCCTGTTAAAGGGTTTTTTGGGGGAGTTTTCCTCAGTCAATGTGAGCGTCAGATGTCAGAGGATGTTGTTATGATGCTGTGTAAAATCCCTTAAAAACTGCTTGTAAAAATGTGCTATTCAAATAAACTTTTATTGCCTTTGAATGTGATTCTGTTGTTTTCTTTCATGTGACAGTATCGTGTCCACCTGTCTCTACCTCACATTTTGTCATAAAATTCTTGAACACAATATGTAATAAACTTTGCTATTTTTGTAATTAGTTGTTACATATTGCATCAGTTATTACAAAATGTGGGTGTTGCACTTTTTCTGAAGAAAAATGCAGTAATTTGTTGCATAAACCACCAAAATGAATGTATGCTTAATTATATATTAAAAATATTATGCCATCAGAACAACATTGACTTTAAAGGAGCATTATCGCAAATCCAAATTCTTAATTCGGCCACTAGATGGAGCCAGGCGGAGCATATCAGATATAAACAAGTGGGCAGCTGTCAGAGAGAGAGAGCAGCCCCCCCCCCCCACCCCCCCCCTCCTCATCATAACAAAGACAAATGCTGCATTTGCCCCACGGACACTATACTGTTGGCGATTTTTTTTGTAAATTTAGTTATGGCTCCCCCCGACCCATCTTTTGCATATTTCAGCTTATTTTATGCTATTACTGTATTACTGTTTATGGGTGTGGCTATTGCAATAATGCTCCTTTAAGCATACCAGCATGAATCATGAATAAGAATTCATCTTTAAAACTAGTAGGATGTTTCATTGGTGAGGAGTGGACTGTTGTCATGTAAATAAAATTTGAACATGTTAAGACACTGCATGATGGACTTACAATGAACTGATGTTGCATGGCGAGAAATTTGCCATGGCGCCACAGGCAGACCGTTATGTGTAAACATCAAGGGGGCAGTTGTCGGTCTGAGAAGTGAAGCTCACTTCCGCGTTCAAAAAGCTGCAATCCCCTGGGCTGTCGCTGGGGGCTGGCTCCAGAAGGGAGCAACTCCAATTGAGCCCCATGTTAAAATAGCCGATTTTACAGCTTTAAAAAACATATTTACAGCCTGGTACATTTCATTTTTTTGGTCTCAACCGATAGTTTCTACCCCCGCACACACTCTGAGGGGGGTGAATTTTTTTTTAACTCTACCGTTTTACTGTTATTAGGTTTAAAGTTCTGGCCAATTAGGGCGCAGAACCGTTGAGTGACAGGTCCGGCGACCGCTGCTACGAGGCCAGTGGGCGGGCTCTCGGCCGGCCAACGGCCGCACAGCTCCAAATATGGCAAGTAGAATCCAACATGGCGCGGCTCAAACCCCCGTAGTAGCGGCACAAAACAGACTCCCCCAAACCAATGGGTGACGTCACGGACGCTACGTCCATTCTTTTTACAGTCTATGGTAAACATGCTCTGTGCAAATGCATCAAACTTGTGAAAGATGGGATAGATTTGACAATTTATGAAGAAAATAAAGTAACTTCCTTTTTTAGGCCACAGAACACAGAACACAGAACTACATGGCAGGTAGCAGTTCAGAGTAGTGCCCCAAGAACAGAGTTTGCAGTCCCTTCTTATACCCCACTTTATGACTCTGGTTACTTCAGAGCTAATGGTGCATTCCAGTTGTACTGGGAAGTCGGATTTTTCAAGTTCCCACTCAGAAATTTCACCTGGAATGCACCTTGAAGTCGGAAATCCGACTCGGAAAGTGGTACGAACCTCACCAACCCCAACTTGACCACGTCATAAAAACTTCATCCAGAATGGCTGCGCCATACATCAACAGTAGTGAAAGCTCTTGTAATATATTATTTATTAGCATGTCTGTTTTGTTTTTGTGAAATTAAATAAGTGGTACATGTAGTACTGTCCAACGTTTAGCCTATCTGTGGACATGGTACAGTATGGTTTAAATACCGTTCTATGCGTTGTTTTCTACTGGTATTGCTAATAACAGCTAACAACAGCTAACAACAACAACAGGAGGTGTACATGTTTTCCGACTTGTTTACTGGACCGTCAACTCGGGTGTGACGTAATTCCCAGTAGAGGCTGGAATCGGGCCGGGTACCCGCTCGGGTCGGGCAGCCCGCTCGGGTAACGGCCGAGTTTTTAATGAATTTATTCGGGCTCGGGTCGGGTCGGGCTGCACGACGGACTGTGATGAGATAAACGTTGACGTTCCTCATGAGCGCTCATTAAGCATACTTCATGAAATGATGGATGGCTGTTTTTCAGTTGGTGAATTAAAACGATGGACGGGCGGTAGCCGCCTTACCTCCTCCTCCACTACCGCTTCTCATTTCAAATAACGGAGAGGGAGAGAGAGAGAAAAGAGAGAGAGAGAGAGAGAGAGAGGGGGGTGGGTGTGTGTGGGGGTGTGTGTGTGTGACGGAGGGTTAGTGACTGTTATGGAGCTGTTTTGGACCATGTTTGTAATTTATTTTTTCCTGGATTATATTTTCTAAAATTGCAACAAACAGGGAGTGTGTGAATGAAAACTACCACGGTCTGCTCTGCTTCCCGTTTACGCATCGCCTCCTTCGGATGCCGAGTGTGTTTATTCGTTTTAATAGCCTACATGAAAAATGTAAGAACAGGAGCCGCTGGACCCTCTACGTGCTTTTGACTGGACTGTGGCGCCGTCTTTTAATGTTACAGAAAATCCTGCATTATGTTTAGGTACAAACGTAACCAAGTATTCACCCATCTTTTAACTGGGTAGTTGTGTCTCCAGTCTGATGTCGAGCGGACGAGCGCACAGCTGATGTGCTTCCATTCCAACAGACGCACGGATTCAGTGTGGACAGAGAGCTGGCTCGCGTCTCATCAGGAGAAGCTGCGTTGCCGCTGTTTGTCGTCATTGAAAATAACGTGAATTTTGCATAATAATATTTCGGGTATCGGGTCGGGTCGGGCCTGGTTTTTAATAATTAATTCGGGCTCGGGTCGGGTCGGGCCTGAAAGTCTCGGGCTCGGGCCGGGCACGGGCTTAATTTCCAGGCCCGATCCACCCTCTAATTCCCAGCTACAACCTCTGACTTCCAAGGTGACTGGAACACACCATAAAGGCACTTCCAGTTTGGAATGTGGAATGTGGAATGTGGAAAATAAAGGGTGCATTCACACCTGTGGTTTGTTTGCTTTGTTCCGTTTCAGCAACTAAACCAATACAACTGTTGCATTCCTTTTGGGGGGTATTTTGTGTTCACATGGTAAGATTTCCAAGCGGTCCAAAGCTGTAAACAAATGCCATGCGCTAACCAACTGTTCTCTTATTGGTCAGAACTCTTACCAGGGAAAAATAAAAAAACATGGAAGAGTTGTATCAAGGGCCCTGATAATTAAAATCCAATCCGAACCGCAGTTGGATCCCAGACCCGACCCAATCTGATATGACAGCTGAATGACAGCCTTCAGCATAGACGTTGTAGGATGACTTAGTAGAGGTGACTTTCTAAGTCTTGCAGAGAAATATGCCAAATGTAGCTCAAAATGGACTGCCAGGTAGGACAGATAGGGAGGGCAGAGGATGGGGAAAAAATGCTGCTGCTAATGGTAGCAATCTTATCGATAAAAAATAAAAGAAATTTATCTCAGTCATCATTATGCTGCGTTCACATGGACGGCAGACGGCATGCCGGACTCCATGTTGGATTAGTGGACGAGAGAACGGCGGTAAAACTTAGGGGAGCACGGCAAAAAATACTGTGGACGGCAAACGGCAATGCCGTCCCAAGTTCAAATATTTTAAAGTAACATTGCGGAGTTTTTCGGCCTTAAAATAATGTTTCCAGACTCACTGCAATGGTAAAAAAATGGTTAATAGGATGAATGGTGCTGCCGCCACAGCCTGAGCGGGGTCGCGTCGGCTGAAACTGCACTACGAATCACCGCCCCCCCTCCTCCCCCCCTCCCTCTGCGTCGAGGGAGAGACGTGGTGGGTAAAAGCGAAACTTACGGTTCCCCTCCGGTCGTCGTTGCCGCGGCCTCCGCCGCCGCCCCCCCTCCCCCTCCCGCCCCCCCGACCACCCGCCACACAGTCTCCTTGCAAACGTGGGAAATACTGTCGTTTATTAATGGGAATAAACGCTGGATGCGCTGGCTGATATGTTTCGTTTTCGTTAACTTTCGTTTTTCCCACCAGATGGTGGAAGCACTGAGCTGAAACTCCGCAATGTTGCTTTAACTTTTGCCGTCTGCCACGACGGTATCCTCAACCAAACGTGACGTGTGAGTACGAGTATGTTGACAGTTTGTTTGTTTTTACCGTTCCGTCCAGTGGTATTTGCCGTTAACCGTCTGCCGTTTGCTGGACTCCGTGTGAACGTAGCATTAGAGGAAGTGACCAAGTGTTAACAAACAGGGTGTTATAACAATGAGCATGGCTTGTGTAAACTGATTGACTAAATCATTACCTCACATACAGTGCCTTGCAAAAGTATTTTACTTTTTCGACACATTACAACCACAAACTTACATCTATTGTAATGGTACTTTATGTGACAGAAGAAATTGAAGGGCCAGCACTCACAAAATGACCTTTAGGTAGCTTTAATGGAACAGGTGGCGAGTACACTGAAGAAGACTGTTACTGTTGAAACGTTTGTACCTCGCCACCTGTTCTATTAAAGCTACCTAAAGGACATTTTGAGAGTGCTGGCCCTTTGATTTCTTCTATGCTTATTTGAGCCATGCACCCATTATAGATTGACCTGAGAGAGTGCTTGCTGATTCCCCCTTTCTTTGATTTTATGTGATAGACCAACACAAAGTAGTAGCACATAATTGTGAGGTGGAAGGAAAAAGATACATGGTGTTCAAGGTTTTGAAAGTTCAAGTGGTATGAATAATATCATACATATTTTAACAGCAGCAGAAACTACAGCCTCCCACTTTATTGTAAAGGTGATTCACCTCTTGTAGAAAGTCTTATATCACGGCATTGTTTCATGGCGGCCAGCAGAGGGCGCCTCTGCCACAGTCATCAGAGGTGTCATGGTTACGAAAAAGTTCACCATCATCACAACAAATAAATTGAACTCAACAAACTTATGTGCATGTAGAAAACCTTTAGTGCAAAATATATATATATATATATACATTAGTACAATAATAGAATCAACTGTCATAGTGGCTTGTGTTCAAATGAACCAGAAGGCCACTGATGCATCATAGGTAGGAGGTTTATGCAATGTCCAAACAGTGTTGCTGCTTATACTCTATATCTTTATCATTTATTTTACAAACAAAGAAACAACCAACCCACAGGCCCACCCAGGTTCATGCTGGTCCTAGACCTTCATACAGTATAACTTGATGTGTTCATAGCATTACCTACAAATAAACAAAAATACTGATTAACCAAACCATCTTTGATCAATCAGGAAACAATATAAACAATATAATAGATCATAGAGAGTTGTTGTTCTATACAAATAGTCACTATTATTCTTGATATCATCAAAAATCATACAAAATATGAAAGAGCTCTTTAAAAAATAATCTGATTGGACAGTAAATATAAACACATGCTCGCTGCTGAGGAGCCTTAGAGCAAAGTAAAGACGTGTGCGTTCACTCGTCTCTCCCCAGACAGATGAAAGTTTAATCAAGCTGAGCTCAACAGGCGTCTCTTCCTCCTCCTCCTCCTCCTGCTGCTGCTTCAGACCTCCTGAGATAATCTTCATTAAATAAACTCTGGAGACGACAGAGTTTTGACTTCACCTCCGTCAGCACCTTGATGCTGCAAAAGATGAACCAGAGACTGTAAACACACCAAACCATTGTCAAGGTCAGAGTCTGGCCTTAAATTAAGACCCAGCAGGTGCAGGCTCTAATGCCCCATGTTTATGCATTAGGAAGTCTCTGTTCTGACTTCCTGAATACTGTAACTACTGAGTGTTGTTTTTACTGATGGAAAAAGGTTTTTACTTCTACCTTAGGTTCAACTGAATCATGTACATGGAAAAGACACTCTTTAATCATCATCATCATCTTTTTTTTTTTTTTAAATCCTTAGAAAACACACTGAGATTGAGAACGTTCATTGCAAAAGGTTCAGAAATACAGAAATCAATACACTGATAAACACTGGAAAAATACATTTAGTTAAAAAACGGACTAGATTTAAAAATATTGGCAGATGAGCAGATGTTTGCAATCAGAGCGATAATGATAACTATGATACAATTAAAAAAACTATAAAATGACAATTACAGTTAATTAACTTTTCAATTCAACCTGTAAATTTTGTGTTGTTACCAATGAGTCAACCTGAAATCCTTCATTTCAATAATGTGGAGCAAGAAGCTAATGTAATGGAGGGACCTCATGGTTTTGATTGAACGATCTACAGAACCAGTCCTGTTGAATGCAGGTCAGGCACCGCCCCGGGGTGGATGAAGATAGTGAAACATTTGTGGACTGAGATCACGTTTGAGTTAGAGCCTTGAGCTAAAGGTAGCAGTTAATGTAGCCAATGCTGGCTAATGCTAATGCTAATGGTATGACTGGGGTTAACTTTATTGCTCGTGCAGACCCTGTGGGGACATCACTTAGACAATTACTTAAACCATAGTTGTGTGGTGCATTGCAGTTGTTGAAAAAAAGCTCTTTTATTTTTGGTTCTTTTGTTGCAAGGAATTCTTTGAGGCTGTTCAGGGAACACTCCACCACTGTGGTATCTTCATTCCTCACAGCGGCAGCACCGCTCTTATATGGCTGGTCGTTGTTGTCCATGCAGCAGTAGGCGTGCCACAAGTATTCAGGGATATTGACACGTGTTTGGTTCTCCTTTATAACCCAATTATCTTTAGAGGGAATCGCACCGACCACAACATAGGCTGTTTTGCAGCCTTTAAAGGTGTCGTTGTGGAGTTTTTTCTCATAGTCGTTCCAGGAACCACCGTTCAGTTTGGCGTTTTGCGGAACGATGTTGGTCAGGGTGAAGGTGGCGTTACGGCCAAGACCTACAAAACAGTAACAGAGAGACACAGTAAATTAGACAAGAAGTTTTGTGGATGTGATGAGTCGTGAGAGTCCCTGAGTGCCCAGTGCTCACTGGCTCATTAGGCTGCCAGGCCTCTAATGAGCCACTATTCTTCTTCTTCCTCCTCCTCCTCCTATAGGGAATCCTACTTCCCAACCATACACAAAAAAATCACCAAACTTTGCACAAAGGTCCAGTCCTATGCCAGATTTGTGCAATAAACGTGTACATTTAAAAAAAAATTGAAAATTCCTAGATCAGCTCGCAACTTTCACCAAAATGTAGCCCCAATACTTTAGAAGCTTTTGTACAATTAAATCCAGTGCAAATGATGAAGTCCATCACTCTGTATTTTTCAGAACTGTGAAACTTATTAAACCTTTCTTGTCCCACAAATTTGCTACACTGCATATCCAGACCGTCCTCCACAAAGTTGACACCCAGCTTTTTGATATTTGAAAAATTGAGCCTACAGTGCATGAAAACTTTTGACTGTTAACAGCACCTATAGACATATACCAGCCAATTCTTGCTAAATAATTTTTCAATCTTCCTGACAATATTTAGGAGTCGTGGTTGATGAAGTTTGGCAAATATGAGAATTTTATCTCAGAAACTAAAATTAAGAAAACATTTTCAATTCTGCTCTCACGGGAACAATGGGAGTCAATGTAAGAGTGGCATTTTTAAACATTAGCTTTTCTCTTATGAAGCAAAACACTTATTCTTGAAAACAAATCAGCAACATGTCCATGCTGTCACAGTGCAATATATGTTTTATCAAAGGTCTCATTTCCAGCCAATTAGCTGAATGACTTAGGAAATGGTTCTTGGTGTCAGAGGTTGTGAATTAAAGCCTCAGCTGAGGAAGAATTGACATTGTAATGCTGATGTTCTTGTTGTCTTCCTATTTTGCCTACTCAGAATTGCCTTAACTTTGTCCAAAATTGCCTGGCCCCGACCATTGCTGTGAAGCAGCTTTAATTGTCGTGGTTAACCCTAACCCCAACCCTATTCACTAAAATGCATAGTTGGTATCCCTGAGGTCTAAAGAACTCACTGTCTGTCTCTCCTTCCCCTTAAAACATCTCCTATGGTTTTTTTTAATGCAGATGTAAACATTGTGTTCGTCCAGGTGTATTTAAATGTAGATGTTTATTTGGTTTCTCTGTGTGTTTTATTCTGAAATCTGCTTTGTTTTTATTGAATCACTCAGAAAACAAGTCAGCCAATCAGAAGAGTGTCTTAGAGCCAACAAAACAAACAGTAACACCCAGCCTTCCTTACCTGCATGGTGTAGATTGGGATTGAGGTGACCACGGTTGTACCCCTTGTTTTTATAAAGACCAAGATAGTCTGAATTTGTCGCCTGTTTATCTCCAAAATAGATTTTATTCCTTTTCTTCAACTCTTCCTCCGTCATCATGTTCTTTCCCCAGTTCTGATCGACCAACTACAAGGTGAAAGATTTACATCAGACAAATCTCAGATTCAGTTTCTGTGTTATTGGGACAAATGTAATCAATAATCTCATTTACTGAAAATTATTGTTTGATTCCCATCATTTCATATTTCTAACTGTGTATTTGTGCATGCGTGACGTACCTGAGGCTCAATAAACCACCGTGTTTCCCGGCCCATTTCATTATTCTTTTCATATATATAAGCAGAATAGACAGGAATACGGTTGGCAGTGTCGTACAGCGTTGCAAAGCGGTACCTGTATGTGCAAAGATTAAGTGAGACACTTTCAGTTTTACGTTTAACTCATATTTGACTGAGTTAACAGAGTTTTTTGTCTTACTGGTTTTTAAATCTCTGGCAGATGTGGACGTAGTCTTTGGAGGCATCAACTTTTGGCACAGATTTTTCATAGAAGAACTGATCACACATGCTCTTAAAGAAGAAATAGACACTATGAACACTTACAGTTACTACTTATCATATGTTTTTAAATGTTGACAAACAAAACACAAACCTCAAATTGTTGCACAACTTCTGCGTGCACGGTGAAGAAGAGTAGAAGAGGGAAGCACACAGTGAAGCTCTGCATCCTGGACGAAATTGTGAATCACGATCGTTGGTCTGTACCAATAAAACAGAAAAAACAGGATATTCTCAAGTGAGATGACAATCTACAATTGTATCCTGTCTCTATCTTATATATATATATATATATATATATATATATATATATATATATAAGAGGACGTGAAAAAGTGTTAACAAAACAAAGGGTGGTTTCTGCTACAGAGAAAAAAAGACATTGTGGTGTAACTTCCTGTTACAGCAACAGTCCCTGACAAGGCAAAAGCTCATGGAAACAAATAAAAACTCAAGTTATTCAAATAATATATATGCATAATGTAGGAATGTATAAATGAGAAATTGTTTATCACATCTTCACTTTTGCTCAGTGATGTGGTCAAGTGCTGCAAAAAAAGACCTTGGGTA
The DNA here is from genome assembly GCF_045865225.1 of Trachurus japonicus. NCBI lineage: Eukaryota > Metazoa > Chordata > Actinopteri > Carangiformes > Carangidae > Trachurus > Trachurus japonicus. Next base: position 14,966 of record NW_028220561.1, on the reverse strand, counting down.
ATGTAAACAACAACAACATGCATGTCAATGTTTCCTGGTTAAGAGATGATAAGAAGCTCACGGTATCACTCCTAACTGTTTGTATGGTCAACTTTCCAACTTTCACAATATAAGAATAAAGAAGAATATCAGAGTGTATTACAAATAAAAAGTATGTAAATATAAAATCAAACCTTCCAAACCTGGATGAAGCAGAACTGAAAGCTGGTTCAGTTCACCAGCCTCTCTGTCTCTCTCTCTATAGGCCTATCACTTGAGGAAACAAGGGCGGACTTGTGCAAAATAGTATGAACCATTAACAGAACAGCAAACTCCAGGAAGAATGATTAAGCATTTAATAAGGTCATAAGTAAGGTAAGGTAAGGTAAGGTAAGGTAAGGTAGGGTAAAACTTTAATGTCCCTCGGGGGCAATTTGGATTACAGCCATTACTGTAGTTCACATGACAACAAACCAAAAACTGCTACAGAGAAGGTTGACAGAATATAAATTTGGTTATAACATCAGGGTGAAAATAAGACTGACACCACTAACGAAACAGTGAGCAAAGTCTCAAGTTAATATTAAAACTCCTGTGTTGTTTTTACAGACTGTGACAGACAGGCTTTGAATGTGCTTCTGTTGTTTCCTTCCATGTGACAGTACTTACTCATGTGTTTGTGTACATGCATATGCACCTTTTCTCTATCATCTCATATGGATTTTATTGTTTTACATGCTTTTGAGTTTTCTTCTTCTTTAGAAAGCACTTTGTTTTTTGGCTTATAAACTACTCTATAAATAAAATGTCCACTTTGAGTTGTTTATCACTTTTGTCTTCTCAGAATGTGAAGGGGGTATTTGTTCCATTCCATTCCATTGTTCATTTTACCCACTTGTTCCTCATTATTCATATTATGTGGTGTAAATACAGTATTTAAAGCAGAAGTAAGTGGTCCGGTCGTTTTCGCTAATGCTGCGTTCCAGGCAGGCTTTTGAAATCGTAAATTACAGCTTTAAGTCACAACTTACGACTTTGTAGCGTTTCAGGCAACCCACTCGTGTTTCTCCGACCTGTTTTACCAGTGAAAGTCACTATAACGGCCACTCGTAACTTCCGACCGGTGAACTCGCACCAGATCGAACTGGTACCACTTCACGGTCGGAAAAATACGAGTTTCCTTGAACGCACCATAACAGTCCTCGTCCCTACGTCGCCACATTCACGGCGTTCCTTGGCTGCACACATAGCCCTGCATGCCGTTCTCTCTCCTCATTGGATAAAAACTGTAGGATACGATAAATGTTTTCTCTTCGGCTCAGAGCAGAGCAGAGTGACTGACAGACCCGTGTTTCAGTCCAAACACTCTATGTAAGTGATTGCTGTCGAAAGATATAACTATTTAAGACTTATATTAACACAAATATATCACTTACTTCTGCTTTAATACTGTATGTGTGTGAAATCTAACTTGTCTGCACAGTGTTTATAGTTCCAGACCTGTAGGAGGCAAACATTGAAGAGTATAATTATTCATATATCAGATACAAACAAAAATGACCTGTAAAAAAGAAAAGAAAAGTTCTAATTTTACAGGATTTTTCCATTTTGGAATTGGTACCAGAAAATGACCTGTCAATCACAATATATATATATATTTTTTTTTACCTTTCAGCGCTTTTGTACTGTTAGCTCTTGTACTTTGCAAGTATCTGTAGTTTTGCTCAGCGGGTAATATACGGTAATAGAATACAACATATTTTGGCTGCTTTTCTGCCTGATTCACATTTGGTGCAAATTTACAAAGAAAATTTTATTTTCCTATGAAATTGTGCTTTAAAGGGACAACGAGGAGTTTGTATTTGGTTATAAAAAAGTCTCACATTAATGTAGATGAATCTACGCTACCCACATGGCTCCATTTTCGATAAATAGATCATTTTGTCTCTATCGTTATTTTGTTATTATAATTAGTGGTGGAAATGCTGGTTGAGCCGACCAGTGTTTTCTTACTTTCGGTTTCGCGGACGCTACCTGGCGGGTCATGGGAATAACGCCGCTGAATCGCCATTTATGGTCGGGACTACGACGATATCTGATCGTCTTCGAACCTCTGACTTTATGAATGAAAACATTCTTGGCAAGAATTTCACCGTGCATGCGGAGGATCATGGTAAATGTAGTATGAAGACCCTTCGCTTTCCAAAACTCCTGGTTGTCCCTTTAAACAATTAAACATCATGTATATCATCGACATTTTTTAGTTATTTGAATTTTTGAAAACACACTGAGATTGAGGATGTTCATTGGCAAAGGTTCAGAAATACAGAAATCAATACAGCATTAAACAATGGAAAAATACATTTCTTTCAAAAAACACATTACATTTAACAATATTGGCATGAATGATTAATATGATGTTGAAAACAATTAAAACATTTGTGGACTGAAATCTTAAGTTTGATCCTCAGACTAAAGGTACCAGTTAATATAGCCTAGCTAATGCGGGCTAATGCTAATGCTAACACAGCCTCTTTGGTGTGAAAATATCATTACGGGGAGGGAAACATGTGATTTTGATGTAAGTTTTTTTCCTCGTGAATTTGACATCAAGAAAGTGAACATGAAGATACAGGATTAAAGCTTGGAAAATACATTTTTTAATCCCTTTAAGGGACAACACTTGCACAATCTCCTTTACCAATTCTGATTGGTGCATTGCAGTCTTTAAAAAAAAGCTGATTTATTTTTGGTCTGACGCTTGCAAAGAATCCTTCAAGGCTGTTCAGGGAACACTCCACCACCTTGGTGTTTTCATTCCTCACAGCTGCAGCACCGCTCTTATACGGCCTATCGTTGTTGTCTACGCAGCAGTAGGCGTGCCACAAGTAGTCAGGGATGTTGACACGGCCTTTAACCCAATTATCTTTAGAGGGAATCGCACCGACCACAACATAGGCTGTTTTGCAGCCTTTAAAGGTGTCTCTGAGTTTTGTTTCATACTTGGCCCAGGAACCACTGTTCAGCTTAATGTTCTGTGGAACCACAGTGGTCAGGGTGAAGGTGGCCGTGCGGCCAAGACCTATTAGACAATAAAAAGGTCATAGTACCGTAAATTATAAGAAATAAACTTCCAGTTTTGTGGGTCCACCAATTCCCATGCTGGCTGGCTCATTTTGTTTATAGGTTGTGGTAAATCATCAAAATGCATTGTGGGTTTAAAAAACTCTATGTCTGGCTCACTTTTCTCTTAAAACATCTTTATATTTTGTACTTCAGATCCAACATTGTTCACATCCAGGTATATTTGAAGCTACATAGTGTAAATATATTATTTGGTTTCTCTGAGTGTTTTATTCTGAAATCTGCTCCATTTTTTATTGGATCACTCAGAAAACAGTCAGCCAATCAGAAGAGAGGCTCAGAGGCTCCTCCTCTCTTCTGATTGGCTGACACTGACCTGTTGTTACTAGAGCTGAGAGAGGAGATGGAAAACTACACTGAGATGGGTTTTGGTTCTTAAAGGCGAACTATGCAAGTCTTGTGGCTTTTTCGCTGTTTTGAAACGAAGCCGGCGAAAAGGCCATCCATGAAGCGGCGGATAACGTTATTTATCATATACGATGTTATGATAGTCTTATCAGTATCCTTATACAGAACCGTGGTGCAGCCGTTTCCTCTCGATCCAGTTTCAATGTGCTGTAGACCCATGCTTGAAAGGTAGGCCACTGACAACCATGGTCTTTAATCTCATCAGACTCTAGAAATTATTAGTGATGTGTCCAATTGAATCACTTAGGACATGAGTCGGCCTTTTTCCTGAGTCACAGTATAGAGCCAGTCAGCTCCACCGGTGCCAGTGTCTGACAGGGCCCCAGAGTGAGGAGGTAACCTCGACTGGTATGTAACGTAGGAGAGTATTTATTCACAATAATTGTTAAATACACAATTCCCTTACCTGAATGGTGTTGATTGGGATTGAGGTGACCGCGGTTGTAATTGTCAACCCGAGTGTAGTCACAGTTTGTCGCCTGTTTATTTCCCATGTCGTCTACGGTGGTGGTGTTATGCCTCTTGCGCAACTCTCTAGCCGTCATCATACTATCTTCCCAGTTCTGATCTACTAGCTACAAAGTGGAAGATTGAAATCGGACAAATATCTCAGATTCACTGAAAATGATTGGTTGATTTCCATTATTTCATATTTCAAACTGTGTATTTGTGCATGTGTGTTGTACCTGGGGCTCAATAAACCACCGGCTTTTGCGGGAAGGTTCCTTTTGCTCTTTTCTCTCATATATGGGCCATTCTACAAAATTGGTGCAAAGTCAGAGTTGGAAACATCTTGAAATAAATGTGTCTTTTCCGCAAAACTTTTCAGGTATGTTAGTTGTATAATATCCAAGGTACACATTTCTAGTAGTTGTACAGTTAATTCTCATTTTGTATTTTCAGACAGTTTTGGAATATTTTTCCTCTCCCAAAATTTGTCACTACCGAAACACAATCACATATCACATAAAATGAAGGGTTTTATCGATCTATTAATTTTTTTTTACATCTACCTTGTAAATATATTTTTCTAAAATGTTATTTTTCAAAATTCACAGGTAAATTAAGAAGTATATCATTTTAACAAATTGTTTAAGCATGATTTATCAGAATCATTGGATTTTGAATCCAAATTTTCTTTGTAAAGGGCATAAAGTTGATTATAATGATTACAAACTTATGGATTCATTAGTTTTAATATACACTCAACCAAACACCATCACAATATCTTAGTTGATAATTCAATATATTGTATTTTTGACAAAACGGTGTGACTGCACCGTTTCGGTAGTGACAATATTGTTTCGGTAGTGACCACAACTTGTTTGTCATGGCTGAATAAGACTGCATCATTTTATGTTAATAAAAATAACTAAAACTCATAAATGTTAATCACATGTATATCAGACACACATCTTACATTAAATATCTGAAAATGACATTTTAACATTTTTTGACATGCTGTTTATCAACAATTTAATACAGGTCTCAGATGTCCACAATAGTGGGACAAAAGTCTTTTGCCTCAAATTCAGCCTTGGTCCAGGTTTACAGCCAGTCTTTAAGTCCCCCTATTGATAGCTTTCATGTGACGTCACGGCCCGTATGGAACGCCCCCCTGGCGGTCAAAACAATCCACTTCCCCGCTGTCCGCGGCTTAGGACAAGGCAGAAAAACACACACTGCTCCCTGCTGCTTCAAAAATACCGGTGTTATGGCCCAACTGGTGTCTGATTTAACTGGTTACCGTACCGAACAACAGCTGTGCTGCACTTCCGTCCGCAGATTTGTCACAAATTCACAAATCAAGCCGCAGTTCACATGTTACTGCAGCCATATGCTTCTGTGAGTGAACCTGTTCCGCCAATCTACAGTCAGTCAGCGCCGTCATTCTATAATTAGGGGTACATGTCATGTCCTTAGGCTTTGGTCATCAACTATAAATTCTTTGCTAAAAGTTTATTTAATGTAATTACTAATTTTATGTCAGGGCACATTTCCCTTTCATTTGATATGAAAATCCAACAGATCCCATCATTTATTTTTTGTTAAAAATGCATATTCTGTGCTGAAATAGCTGTTTTTGGGATGTCCAATTTGCTAAGTACAAAGTTTTGCTCTTCAGGAGAACACAAAATTTTTTTTTTTGTGTACAATTTTTACAAATAGTTATTCAAAAACAGTGAAAAAACACGAGAAATGTGTTTTTAAAAGTATTTTTTGCTTAAATGTACACTAAATAATTCATTTTGAGAGTGTCCGAGAACTCATGTCAACCGTGTTACCAATTGACCCCTTCCCCAATAACCAAGCAATGGTTCACTCAAAGTCCAAAGTTCAACATCATGTGATGCCACTTTTCTTTTTGGAGGGAAACTTGAAGATACTATGGTAAATTTCTACTCCTCCTCTTCAATATGTTCTCAATATTAGGGTGTGCGCATAGAGCGGGTTAATTGACCGTCAACTGTGTTACCAACATATTCTTTTGAACTTTCTTTAGTTGCTATATTGACAAATAGGCCTATGTAGGGAAAGTGTATAAAAACATGAGTTAATTAAGGTCATGTGGTGATGGATCAGAAGTCTGCAGTTAGCACAAGGCCCCAAAAATGGCTGAAATGTCAGCCCGTGTTACCTGTCAACCGTGTTACCCACAGTTGAAAGGGAGTAACACAGTTGACATTGTTGGGTGTTTCAACTGTACACTGCTGTCAACCGTGTTACTTTGTCAACTGTGTTACGTGTGGTTTTTTTGTCATAAATATTTTAAATACTCTGATAAACTGTAACAAAGATGATTGGGGCTCTCTCTGGATAAGGGGATATTACATAAATATGGTGAATATTTCTGAATTCAGTGTTTTCAGTGGATTCAGTGGATTTATGTGGAAAAAAGATCCATCCTTCATGGTAATATCTCACAGAATTGACATGATAACGCTCAAAATTCATAAAATCCAATTAGTTAAACAAACAACCTCAAAACCCTTGGTGAGTGGACCTGAAAGCTTTCAAGAAAATGTGTTATCAAATCTGTAGCACTTCACACATGCTTTCTATGACCAAACATTTGTCCGTAACACGGTTGACAAAATAATGTATCCAATAATTATTTTCACAAATATATTTAAATAGACATTAAAGATTAAGCTTGGCAAATTATGAATTAAGCACATTAAGAGGGTATACTATGGAGACATCAAGTTTATTTTTCAAAAAAGAATACAGATTTTTCTGGTTTTGGATATGCTGAAATGTACCCCTAATTATGGAATGTGTGTATGACAAAGCCTGTCATGTTAAAGTTACGAAGTAATGGAAAACACTCTGAAAATACAATAACAACATCGTCCTCGCCGCGCCGCGGTCGGTCCCGACCCCCGTTACCGTGCCGCTGCCGCCGCGGGCGGTACTGCTGCCGTGCCCGGTGGCGGCGGTCCCGCCGGGTTACCATCGCCGCCGCCGCCGCCGGTCCCGCTGCTATCGGACCGCCGTCATCGTTGCCGTCGGTAGCGGTGCGTAGCAAAGCTCCGGGGGGAGGGGGGGCAGCTGGTCACCGTGCAGCCCAGCTAAGGGCTCTGGTTTGTGGGTGAGAGGAGCAGGCAGCCTGGGCTCAGTGGGCTGGAGCTCAGACTGTGGAGCTCAGCGGAGCTGCGGTACCAGGACGGTGTTCCCACACAGGAAAGTTACAGGTACATTTCTACCACTTCAACGAGTTCAGAAACATTATTTTAAGATCAAAAAACTACAAAATGGGGCTTTTAATCAGACACCAGTTGAGCCATAACACCGGAAATATTGGTTGCAAGCGGTGGAGGATGATGGATTCTCCACCAGGTAAATGTAAACATCGCCCAACTGGAGCTTCGGCAGGGAACTGGTCATCCAGCTCGTATACAGCAGCTGGTGTTGAATATGGGGCACAAGTGACCAAAACTTCAAAGCTGTTTTTATATCTTTCTTTCTCGGCTGCTGGCAGATGATTTAAAGCTGCCCTGTGGAGTTTTGCTCATTACGAGCCATCAGCCGTGTTTTTTTTCGAGTAGGCTACTGCAACAGTCAGCCTGCGCCGTTCGATGACGTTGAACCCCCCCCTTCCCTCCCTCCCTCCCCGAACGGTAAGTGCAGGTAACCAGGCAACCAGGTGACTGGCGAAGTAGGAAGAGAAAAAAAAGTTGTGGTCATTCAGCTTTGGCATTTATTTAGGGGTGTGACCTTATACATGTGTAAACGTTTACACGGAATGAAACTGTAAACGTTTAGTAAAAAAAAAAAAAAAAAATCCCTAAACGATATCTAGGCCTACACGCAATTTATTTTCATATTTTTATACATAGGCCTACATTTTGGGGGGGGGGGGCTGGGTGAAAAATAGTCCCGCACACTGTCTTAATTTAGAGAAAACTATGATTTAATAAAAATGATGCTGTGACGCGCTTCCCTCCTCCAAAATGTGTTTAAGTGCGTTTTTTCTTTCCTTTTTTCTTGTCTTTTTTTTTTTTTGCGAGCGAGTGTGATGGCGCCGCCACGCCGGGTCAAACATTGCTTTTCTGGTTGCCAAAAAATATTCTAAGCAAATATAGCCTCCCTAAACACAAACAAATAACCTTAAACGGATTGAAAGAGGTGTCTCGGGACATTAAAGACGGCCGAGGACTGACGAGACGCCTCTGTATTGCTCCTGCCCGGTCTGTCCTCCTCTCATCCGCACTTCAGCACCTGTCCTGGGCTGCACCGTGTCGGCTCGGCTCGGCTCGCTCCTAGTTTTAAATGACTTAACTCCTTTTAAAAGTAGTGTAAACAATTTACTGTTCTGATCACTCATACGCGTGTTTAGTTAGGCTATACGTTGCATTATTATTAGTTATAGCTACTTCAAAAATAAAGGACGGTGGAGCGAGCCAAGCTGTAGCCCAGGACAGGTGCTGAAGTGTGGGAGAGGAGGGAGAGACTGGGCTCCGCGGGGCTCTTGCAACTAGCGGCGGATCAGGAAGGGTGGAGGACCGACATGACAGGGGGTCTTGGTCTCCTGGTACCTGTGCGGTCCAGGACCGCGGAGGTCAGCGAGAGGGGGGGTACGGTGGTCGACTCTGAACGCGCTCACCGGGCGGATCTCTCCAGTTACGGTGCGGTGCGTGTCGGGGGGGAGGGGGGCGGGACGAATCCGCCGTCGGGTCTCCTCCGCTCCGGTGGCTGCAGTGTCAGTGCTTCCACCGGCTGCATATCAGACTAGACAAAAATAAGATAACATGTTCTTCTTCTCTTCTGTTTACCAGCGCTCTAAACCCTACGTCAAATCCGAACGTGTTGCGTTGCATGCGTAATTCCCTGTGCGACAGCGCGGGAAAGTCGCTCCTCAGAGGCAATTGCGCTCCTGGGTAAACCAGGGACTGTTGTGTGGTGGAGATGCGTTCAATGATCATCCTAATAAGTCGTTTGGCAGTGGCTGCAATGTAACGGACATTGTTTTATATGTATAAACTCCACAGGCCAGCTTTAAGTCATTACTCGGTTGTTTGTCCATAGAAAGTCCATTGCGGGGCCACTTTGGAATGTTGCTTTTGACCGCCAGGTCCCTGGGAAGTGACGTCACTGAAAGCTATCAATTGAGCTCTCCAGAGAAGAGGCTGATTTGTTGCATAACTAAGTTAACATTTTTCTGTATATTGCCTAATTAAGGGATTAAGTGTTCCATTTTGTCACTACAGAAACAATTATGTCACTACCAAAACGTCACTACCGAAACAAATGTGTCGGTAGTGACTGTTTCGGTAGTGACAATTTTAGATAACTTTGAGCCTAGCTTAAATATGATAATCAGCACATGGTTAGCTAGCACTTTTCTGAACTATTGCACACACATAAAAACTATTTTTTCTGCAATAAAACAAAAAAAAATTGTTTAAGTGCAGGAAATAGGTGTTTCGGTAGTGACGTCTCTTAAAGTTACACACTGATTTTCAGACTTGTAAACACCTTCTCTTCAAAAATGATGAACCTAGCTACTCAACATGCAGCCACAACATGAGAGGGACAAAGGAATACCTCCTGATAAAAAAATTAGAGGTGTGGCTTAAATCAGTCTCAGCCTATGGACTAAAACCTACAACGTTTCGGTAGTGACAAAAAAATGACGGACAACAATTTTTACATACATTTTCAAGATTTATGAAAAATATATACAATCAATGTCCTTTTTTACACTTAACTTTCAAAAAAATCCAAAAGATCTTTATAAAAACACCAAAAGAAAAATTTATAAATATCATTTCAGTATCATTTTCATGAATTGAAATTTAGGAGTTGGGGTTGGGGACAGCCATCTCCCAATGTTAAGTACCCTATAAATGTTCATTTTATATATATTAAGCATACTGATATCTTAAATATTATTTTGGGTTTCAATAGATAATTGCAAGATCTTAGTAAACATTTAAAATTTGCATACTTAAATGCTTTTTAAATTTGTTTTTTTGTTCGGGGACAGCAGTTTGCACCAATTCTGTAGAATGGCCCATATATAAGCAGAGTAGACAGGAATACGGTTGGCAGTGTCGTACAGCGTGGCAAAGCGGTACCTGTGAGAGCAAAGATTAACTGAGGCATTTTAAAATTTATCTTTAATTTAACTTTAATTCAGATGACTTTAAAGAGATGTGTGTTACTTGTTTTTAAATCTCTGGCAGATGTGGATGTAGTCACTGGAGGCATCCAGCTCGAGCACAGATCTTTCGTAGAAGAACTGATCACACGTGTTCTTAAAGAAAAAACACGATATGAACGCTTACGATTTTACCACTTATATATTTTTAAACATTGACAAACAAAACACAAACCTTAAATTGTTGCACGACTTCTGCGTGCACGGTGAAGAAGAGTGGAAGAAGGAAGCACACAGTGAAGCTCTGCATCCTGGATGAAAACTGTGAATCACGATCGTTGGTCCGCAAGAAAGGAGTATGGAGACAATCTATACCACTGTATGGAGATGTCCAACTGTCTCTATCTTATAAACAGTAATTAGAGGAAGAGACAAAGTGTTAACCAATATGCACTTATATGGTGAGAGGCTGTAGTTGATGCTACAGAGAAAAAGCACATGGTGGTGGTCAGCAGCTTCATGCTCAACTTCCTGTTACAGCAACAGTCCAACACAATAAATGCATCGACACACATTACTACTAAGGTACAAGTATGGAATTAAACAAACCTTTTAGCCTTTTATTAACCAGAACTGGTGGCTGGTTCAGTTCCCACTCAGGTTGACTTCAGTGTGGTGCATCAGTCTCAGACTGTGTCTGTCCACTGTGTTACATAGGTGTATGTAGTTATCACTTGAGGAAACAAGGAAGGACTCATGCAAAATAGAATTTAACATCAACATATCAGCAAACTTAGGCGTAATAATTTAGCATGCAATCATTTTGTAGCAGCTTTTGTTATGAAATGTAATTGTAACATGCTGCTTATATTTCCCCCCCCCACATTTACAGCATATAAATGTAACAAAGACTTCTCTTGTCTGTCTGGCCCTCTCTCTTTCCACAGCTGCAGAGTAGAAGGTTGACAGAATGTAAATGTGGTTATCACACCAGGGTGAAGATAAAACTGGCACTAACTAACTACACACACTGAATCTAAAGTTAAATATTAAAACTCCTGTCTTGTTTTTATAGACCGGCTTTGACTGTCGTTTCCTTTCATGTGACAGTAATTGCATGTGTTTGTGTACATGCATGTGCACCTTTTCTCTATTATCAGATATTGTTTTATGTGAATTCCCTTCTTCATTAGAAAGCACTTTACGTTTTGGCCTATAAAAATAAAAATAAATAAAATTCAAATCATTTCCTGTCTTTTAATCACTTCACTTCTTAGAGCTGCTTATTGCTTTTGTCTTCTCAGAATGTGAAGGAGGGTTTGTTCCTCTTTATTTTACCCACTAGTTCCTCATTATTTATATTTTGTGGTGTAAATACAGTATTTCATATGTGTGTGAAATCTATCTTGTCTGCACTGTGTTTGTAGTTAAGACAGTCCAGGCATGTAGTAGACAACCATTGAAGAGTACATAATTATCCATACATGTATATCAGACACAAACAAAAAGGACCTGTAAAATGTAAGAAAAGAGAGTTTCTAATTTTACAGGATTTTTCTATTTTGTTATTGGTGCCAGAAAATAACCTGTTAATCAACACCACTTTTGACCTCAACGTTTTTGTACTGTAGCTCATGTACTCAGCAGGTAATATACTGAAATAGATTACAACACATTTCAAGTGCTTTTCTGCCTGATTCACGTTGGGTACAAAATTACAAAATACAATTTCAGTTTCAATTACTTATGAAATTGTACTTTAAACAATTACACATCATGTTCTTGGAAATCATCATCATCATCGTCTTTTATTTATCTAAATCCTTGGGTAACACACTGAGATCGAGAAATCTCATCGGCAAAGCTTCAGAAATACAGAAATAAATACAGCGAAAACAATGGAAAAATGCATTTTTTTTAAAGAACACACTAGATTTAACAATACTGGCAGATAAGCAGATGTTTGTAATGAGAGCAAGAACGATTAACATGGCAGAAATATAAAATTGAAAGCAGTGAAAATTACAGTTAATAAATCTTTCAATTAAGGAGGTCAACTTTCCTTTTATTTTTTATTTTTTTTTTACAAAAACACAAAACACACACATACAGACTCACAAACATATAGACAAGACAGAGGGGACTTAAAATCTAGAGGCACTAATAAGAGAGCCAGTGGCAGTGGCACAATGAACTTACTGCATGTTTTTCAAAGAATCAGCAGTGAAATAATTTTCATGTGATGGAGTTTAACAGATCTGAAATCCTTCATTCCAATAATGTGGAGCAGGAAGCCAATGTAAGGGAGGGACCTCATGGATATTGGTTGACATCTACAGAACCAATAGGGTTGTAGATGTACAGTAGGTCAGGGCCCACCCAGGGGATTGTGGGTAGGTGCACCCTGATGAAAACAGTGAAAACATTTTTGGACTGAAAACATAAGTTTGAGTTTGAGCCTTGGGTTTAAGTTATGATGAAAGTTTTTTGTCATGAATTTGGCATCAAGAGAGTGAACAAGAAGATAAAAAGAAATATTTTTTTCATTTTCTGCTGGGTCATAAAGTATAGGCTACCCCCACAACACAGGGTTCATGTCATGATTGTCTGTATTTTGAGCGTAAAATTAAAACAAATAGCCTATTTAAAATGAAATAAAAACTGGTCATAGTTGTCTTTGTTTAATACGTCAGAGACTTTTGGTCCAATTGATAGGCTATGTTAGGCGGCAAATTCAAATCTAGGCTACAGTGGCAGCATCACTGTCAGACACACTTAGAAAATGAAAGGCAAATTTTAAAGCTGTGCAAAAATCTGCTGAACTATCTGCCAAAACATCCGAAAAATATTTGTAATAGTAAAGGTGGGTAGGCTATCTGGCATAGCTGACAGTGTTTACTATACTTCATATATTGTCTTGAAATTTCCGACCGGAAACCGTGTTGGTCAGGGTGAAGGTGGCGTTGCAGCCAAGACCTGTAAAACAGTAACAAAGAGACACGGTAAATTAAACAAGAAGTCTTGGGGCGCATGACGTCTGTCCGACTACCCATTTCTCCGACCACCCATTTCTCCGACTCCGACCATACATTTCTTTATTTTTGCGTCATCAGTCCGACCTCCCACTTCTCCGACTTAAGTAGCCCTAACCCTTAACCTTACCCTAAACCTAACCTCAACACTGTAGAATGGGTAGTCAGAGAAATGAGCCGTCGGACTTGTGGGCAGTCGGACTGACGTATGCTCCCCGAAGTCTTGTGGATGTGATGAGTCCTGAGAGTCTACGAGTGCCAAGTTCTCATTGGCTCATTCTGTTAGTTGTGGTTATTTTCTTTAGGCGCGTTTCCATTGCAGGAACTTCGGGGTAATTTTACGGGGCCAGCCCCGTTGGTGCGTGTTTCCACTGCAGGAACCTCCCCCACAGGGCCATTTACAGGAACTTTTACAGGGGCCAACGGAGTACCTACTCCAGGGTAGGTACTCCGTTCGGCCCTGAAAAGCTCCTGGGTGGGGCTCGAGGTTAACCCGGTGCTGATTGGCTAAAGCTAGAGCAGGCTCTGACGCTACCAGAAAGCACCAAAACAACCGGCATTTCTAAAAGGGGGAGCAGAAGGGGAGCATTAGCCTAGCAGACACCGCTGTAAACAACAAGAAAACAGCAGGAAGATGTACGTCAAATGGACCGACGATGAGGAGCAGACATTGATTGCAGTCTACGGCACCGAGGAGATTCAGAGGGAGTTTGAGTCATCGCGGCGAAATGAAAATATCAGTGCACCTCGACACACTGGGGATCCATCACGCCGCAAAACAATGCTGTGAAAAGTAAAAAAAAAAAAAAACTCAAGCAGGATTACAATCAGCCGCCATGCGCACAAACACACAAACCAGAAACGCAGCTACCGCCTCAGCTCCTTCCATCCTTCTTCTCCGTTGTTGTTATGATTTTTGTGCATGTGCTTGTGACCTGCCTCAGTGACGTCACGGTCGAAACTGTCGCACAGCGATTAAGCGGCGATCGAAACTCATGACGTCGCCGCGGGGTCCGACTCTGCAGTGGAAACACGGCCACTGAGAGGGCCGAGTGAGAGGACGGTTCCTGTAGAAGTTCCTACCCCCTCCCTTTACCAGGCACCCCTGCAGTGGAAACACGGCTTTTGTTATGCATTGTTATCAGAATGCATTGTGGGTAGTCCTGAGGTCCAAAGAACTCTCTGTCTGCCTCTTCCTCTTCAGATCAACACTGTTCGCATCCAGCTATATTTAAAGCTGCATATAGTGTAAATGCTGATGTTCATATTATTTGGTTTCTCTGAATGTTTCATTCTGAAATCTGCTCTATTTTTATTGGATCACTCAGAAAACAGTCAGCCAATCAGAAGAGAGGCTCTGAGAGAAGACAGAAAACTACACTGAGATGGTTTGTGGTTCTTAAAGGGACATTGTGTAGGAATTTCTCCCATCTAGTGGTGAGGTTGTATAAAAAAATAAAATAAACACAGACAAAGAAGAAAACACAAGGCCTTCACTTCCTAAAAAGTGTTAAATACACAGATTCGCAACAAACAGTAACATCGAGCTCCAGCCTTCCTTACCTATATGGTGTTGGTTGGGATTAAGGTGACCACAGTCATAACGCTTATTTCCGGTGTAGTCTGAATTTATCGCCTGTTTATCTCCCATAGGGACTTTACCATATCTCTCCTCCAACTGTCTCTCCGTCATCATGTCCTTTCCCCAGTTCCGATTTACCAGCTACAAGGTGAAAGATTCACATCAGACAAATCTCAGATTCAGTTTCTGTGTTATTAGGACAAGTTTAATCAGTAAT
>NW_028220560.1:0-23786 GCF_045865225.1 Trachurus japonicus | reverse complement strand
TAGGGCTGACCTCCAAAAGTCGACGATTCGGACGATTCGATTTTTTTCGGAGGGGATTGATACGACTAGGAACCTCGTAGTCGAATCAGACCCCTACCATTCTGACTATATGGGGGTGGCCACGGCTGCTGAGCATAAATTGTTACATAGAATGTCTTTTTTCGTTATAAAAAGACTATTTTGATACAAAATCTGCCTACTTTCTTGGTTACTAAAAGAGTTCCAAAATTATGTGTGGCGTTTTTAAACGGTAGTCTTACGTTATTAATAAATCACCCACTGCAGTTGCACAATTAAATGAGCGGACGGTTTTTTTTTTTTTTTTTCAAATGAGCGGAGGTGAGCAGTAGGACCGTCAAAAAAAAAATAAGTCACCTGCAGATCACTCACGGAGTAGGGTTAGTGGCAAAAAGACGAGGGGCAGAGCCGCCAAAGTTTAAAAAATCAAGGACGTCTGACCAGTATATTTTGTCAACATATTTCATGCATGGACCTGACAGAACAGCAAAAACCATTGTGAGGTTACATCTGGCTTTGACCGAGTTACATTCAAGAACCTGCTTTCAGTCACGAAAAATAAATATTTACTCCAGCGGTGATTTTTTTTTTTTCGATGGATCAGCTGTGTTTACCGTTTCAAGTGTCATTCGTTCTGATGGTTAGACAGATGAATTAGTCTCTAACACATCCTAAAGTTTGACATGTCAGAGTTTTCAGAAGAGAGAACTTGTTTTTTTTTCCGACTTCCGAGTTGTATTGAAACGCACCATAAGTGTCGGGAGTCACAGCTTGTAATCTCGTCCCTCTGCAGCCTGTCTGGTCTCTCTGCAGGATTGAGCGGTCACACTGTGTGGTGTTACAGGACTGATTAACGTAATGTCCGGATTGTCGAGTTCCTTATGACCTCCGTTTGTTTTGATTACTACATGTTTTACCCGGTTTCTCTGTGTCCACGACCACCGCTATCCTTCATCACGTTGAGGGATAGATGAGGGATGACTCACCAGTCCGAGCAAAAGGATCTGTGCGATGGTCCAGGGCAACGTGACATAAACGCATACCCTGGCTCCACAATGGCTACTAAAAATCATCCAAAGTGTGGAAAATTAATAAAAGGTATTTGTTTTACCACCTACCATATTTTTGGGGGAGGTGTTTTAGCTCTTTTGTTTGGTAAACGGAAAAAGTCCGCAAATTTGCTGCTATCTAAAAAAAAAAAAAAAAAAAAAAAAAAGGTTCGACGATCAGTCGACTATGGCAAAATCTGACGAATCAGATTCGACTATGAAAATCCTTAGTCGAAAACAGCCCTAATCTCATAGCATGGTGAATGTGCAGGTCACAACTTGTCCATGAGAGCGTTTTGGAGTTGTTGGATTGTGTATTTGATGAGTTTGATGAGGGGGAAACCAAGAAATCCCACGAGCCTCCGTTGCATAGCTCTGAGGCAGCTCGCAGCTCTTGCTCCGCCGTTCTAAAAAAAAACAGCTTGCATGCACCAACAATTAAAGGTAACGAACCTACTCCTAAAACTATGGGGATTTTGGCAATGGGCCAATTTGCCAAAATGTTGAATTATTCCTTTAAGTGTGTGTGTGTGTATGTGTCCTCACCTCCAACACCCCCCCTCCTCCCCCTGGTTTCTTCTTCAGCTCTTCACACTTCCTGAACTTGCAGATCTGGTGACCGTTCTGTCTGTTGCGGCAGGACGAGCAGACGCCACAGTTGATCAGCCGCCGGGCACGGCCCGCAAACGCCGCACCGCTTTCTCTTCCTCTTGGCCACCGCGCCCGACGACGGTGACGACGCCGACGATAAGGCCACGCCCCCCGACGTCACCCCCGACGACGAGGGCGAGGAGGAGGGGGCAGGGGGAGGAGTTGGCGTGGGCTGCTGGCAGTCCGTTAGCGCCCGCTGGCCGCCCGTCATCTGGAAGGCGCTGCCCCGGCGGGTCAGAGATCCCGCCTCCCGCTGTCCCCATCGCCATATGACGATGACCCCGGGGGGTAAATCCAGCCCCCCCAGGAAGCTACTAACCCATCACCCCTCCGCCATTGCAGCTCCCGCCCTCTGACAGGCCCATCATGTCCGGGGTGCGCGTTTTGAGTCCCTGCTTGTTTTTCATGATACCGCAGTCCGCACTGCCGCCATAACCGGGAAGGAAGTTCCCGTTGCTAGGCGCCATGGGGTGATGGTGTGTTCCCTGCGTGACAGGGAAAGTGACGAGGGAAGAGTGTCCGTGTTTTTCTGCTCCTCCTCCCCCCTCGCTGCTCCCTCCACCTCCCCCCCGTTCCCTACTACCGACCCCCGCCGCCATGGTGCATAGCTTGTACTGTGATGATGTGAGGCGGTTCATGTGACCCTGCTTTGCCGCGGCGTGGTGATGGTGGTGGTGATGTGTCGGCGCCGTGCCCACAGGTTTGGGGCCGGCCCCAGAACATAAGCTGCTGGGTGGTTCATATTCATGTTCATGTTCATGTTCTCATGGCAACCCCAGGGTGCTGTCGCCATGGTGCCCAGCCTGGCGGCGCCCGGGGGGAAGGATGGGTGGTAGCGGCCGCCAAACGGGCCGCCAGCTTGGCGGACTGAGGAAAGTTTTGTGATGTTTCCTGTTCATGTTGACGTTGGTCTTGTAGAAGCTGGCGATGGACGACCGGGTAACGGTCCATCTCCGTGGTGTAGTCCAGCATCGGCGCCAGACTCGACAACCCTGCAACAAGTGCACCACCATCATCATCATCCTGTTATGACCTTATACCAATTGACATCAATAAAAAACATGTGGTATGGGCACATGACAGTGGAGTAGATCTCGGTCAAAACACAGCTGGAGCAGCCTTGCTTGGCTTCAGATCCCAGAACAGGTTGTTGAGGACTCTAAGCAATGTATGGGTGAAGTAATGACGGTAACCAGAAACCGGAAAAATCAGACAAACTTAGCAGGGTCAGAGTTGTCTCTAATCCATGAAACTTCAACGGGATTAATGAATGTAAACGGTAATGACTTGTTCAAAACATCAGGAAAACTGTATAAACTATTAACTCTTTAATGCATCATGGAGAACGACAAGTAGGACATTTTACTATACTTGAATACCAGAAGAATTTCAGAATCTTGCATTTACCTGGAAAATCTAAACCCGTCTGGTTTTTATACTTTCACCCTTAACTCTGCTCCTTTTTGTACCTTCGTTAAATAGCTTCAGAGTCATTGTAATAGTTAAATCCAAAGACTTGTAACTTGTTCCAGGGAGGATGTGGCTCTCTTGCCTTCCACCTAATGTCTCTTGGCTGAAAACCAACATAAAATCAGAAAGACCTCGTAACGGTAATCTCTTGTTTATGACAGATAAGACTACACAAATATAAATATGGTTAAACATGTTACATAATAATTAATGTTATCCACCGCTCCATGGATTGATTTCTTCACCGGCTTTGTTAAAAACAAATGCACGGTGGCCAAAAGGATGGTTAGCAACACAGAGGAAAAGAGACCGAACTTGGAGAGTTCCCCTCTTAAGGGTTCAAAATATCCGTTTGTTGCTCTGTCACTTCAACTTCCACGCTTGGTTTGCGAACGTTTTTTAAAAGAAAAATTTGTCAATCCCTACAATTTAGCAACTCACTTTCATCTCCGGGCTTGGTTTCCACCAGCTCCTGTTGGGACAACTTCTCGGGTCTTTAGCTGCTTCATTGCTCCATTATGATCTCTGGCTGCTCTGAGTGTATTACATATGTGATAATATCAACCACAGCGACTCACCTGTCCCTGTCCGCCGTAAACATGGTTGGTTCGGGTGATGGTGCGAGGGGGCGGAGCTTCTTTGGAGCTTTCGAGGAGAGATCGCTCTCCACGCACACGCCGCTCGTCATGCCCGACATGACCTCACACACACTTTTGCGCACACATGCACGCAGGCACGTGCGCACACACAACACTCCACTCACACTCACAGAGGCTTGCTCTCGAAGGAAATTCAGCCAGCTGGGTTAGTCCTCCTGAGCGGTTGACTTGTTTTGCTCTGCGAACAAAAACAGAGATAAGGATCGTTGAAGGGCGATTGAAGGCTGTTAACTTTTTGTATCCTTCGTACATCAGTGGTGCCCAACCTTTCACAGCTGATTGGCCTCGAGATAATCTCCTAAAATTCTTGGCACCATTCTTCTGAACTCTAACTATACGGTCAAATTTTAATTTCTTGTTGATGATGGCCGAACATTCAGAGCCACTACCTCTTGACTCTTTTTAATGCCTCCTGTTGCTAACCATTTATACCCTGGTGTTTGCCATGGATGTCAGAAGTCAGATTGGCGTCAGCCGAAGCAAGTACACAACAGTGGTGAACCATCGACTTCCAAGGTCTTGAAACATAAAACACCCAACACAAAAGAACCAGAAACTGCATTTCCTCCAGTCTCCAACAGTCGCCAGGACTACCATGTTAAAATGTCCAACTTTACAGCAGAAGAACAGCCTGGTACAGAAAACAGCTTTGTTCTCTACAGATAATTCGTTGTCTTCGCAGTGACTGTTTTTGGACCCACCTGGTTTTTTTAAAGACTAAACTTATGGAAAATTGATCGGGCGTGGCCTCTTTGAGTGACATGTGGCAAGCGTTTGCCTGCCACAAACCAACATGCTCCAAAGCCTCTGCTCCCTGTTCTTTGTCTTAGTCACACAAGTCTGATCGGCGTGGGACTCTGATTGATTCATTTGATTTTCTTTCAGTGTTTCTCTCAGGTTTCAAACAGGATTAAAAGGACAAACCGACATTCACAGGTCACACAACTTCCTGCCGAAACATGAATGTAACTTGATTGTAAAAAAGAGTAGGGTAAGCAACACCTTCTCTCTGTGTCTTCATTCACCCTGTACTGAAGAGTGTGAAAACTATGGAGCGTTGAATCCCAACCAGCAACCCTAGACAAAGGTTCAACAGAAAAAGATTAAGAAAAAGAAAGAAGAAAAAGTTCTGTGACTGAAACTCAACAATGTGATTCATCCTCAGATGGTAGTACAACCTTGCAAACCGTTCTGTGTTTGGTCTGTAACCACTGGACCTCTGACCTCCTCTGCCCCAAGTGCACACACACCTACACACGGACGAGATCGGAGTGTGTGAAACATTTTCTGCCTTTTGGTAAATGTGTGAGTGTGACAGACTGAGAAAGAGATGTTGTGAATGAGTAAAATTTATGTGTGTGTGTGTGTTAAACAGCCAGCCACAAAATTGTTGTGTGTGTTGTTAATGTGTGTGTGTATCTGTTAATGTGTGTGTATGTGTTTATCAATGTGTATTTGTAGAGGGAAATAAAACGTGTGCAGCTGAGGAGACCAGAACGAGAGCACAAGTGTGTGGTTGTGCTGAGCGCCTGTGCGAGCGCATAGTCGGTGTGAAAATGTGTGTCGGTTATGTATTGTGTAGTTGTGTGGTGTGTGTGGGTGCATGCGCGTGTTGTGTGTCTTCTACACCCCCCCCCCCTCTCCTCCTCCTTTCACCCCCCTCCACTCCCTCGAGGCGTAACTAATTACCCCTGTCTGGGTCATCCGGGCCAGTGCTGAGCGCCCGACAGAAGGTCACGGCGGCCACCGGCCGCGAGGGGAAAACGGCTCCCCCACGCGACACATTAACCCCCCCTCTCCTACCCCCACGCCCCCCCCCCCCCCCCCCCCCCCCCCCCTCAGGCACAGTGTGAGGGAAGGCGAGAAGGATGGGAGGGAAGTGAGTGAGAGAGGATGGGGGGAGGAAGAGGGAGGGGGTGGTCAATATAAAAAAGGATAAAAAAAGCCAGATCCGATACCAAGCTGTAAATACTCGTGAACACAGCATGCAGTCCGACTGAAGAGGAGGAGAAAACGAGAAGAAGAAGATGGACGGCTGCGTGCTGCTGCTTACTTACCGGGCTCCGCGTGGAGGAGGAAGGTGGAGGAGGAGGAGAGGGAAGAGGGTGACTGAGGAGATAGAAGAGGAGGAAGGAGCGAGGAGGAGGAGGAGGGGGAGGAGAAAGAGAATGAGGAAGGTGAGAAGAAGACCGTCTGGGAATTAGCCCGCCACGGATCATGGCTGGCGGGGAAGGAGACACAGAGATGAGAGGAGAGGAGAGGAGAGGAGAGGAGGAGCGGGGGGGGGGGGGCAGAGGGTAAGCACCGGGAGGGGAGATTTGTTGGTCTGTCTGGTACCGAGGACGAGAAGGAGGGGGGAGGAGGAGGAGGTGGAGGGGGAGGAGAGGGGAGGGAAGGGGGGTAAAGGGATAACGGGTGGGGGAATGGTTAATCACCTGGGCTTGGCATCGAGGAAACGTGAGGCGGGTGGGGGGTGGGGGGGGGGGGCGGATGGGGGTTGAGAGCAGAGGGGGGGGGAATGAGGAGGGAGGGAAACGATGAATGAGAGGAGAGAGCAAGAGAGAGAGAGGAGTTTAAATTAGCCAGGTCGAGGCGAGGAGGAAGCGGCTCTGTGGAGACGCTGCAGGGGCGGGAAAAAAAAAAGACGAGCTCGAGGAAAGGAAAAAAAAAAAAAAACACCACCATGGGAAGAAAGGAGGGGGGAGGAGGGGGAGGAGGGGAGGAGGGAGGGGGGAGGTGATGAATAACGGATACGTGCGTCGTTCTCGCGACACAAGGGGGGAGCGGGGGTACACACACAACGTTGATGTGATGCTCAGTAACAGAGAGGGGAGGGGTGTGTGTGTGTGTGTGTGTGTGATTATGTGTCGGCTCGTGCCCTCCGCCGTGTCTCCTGCTGTCGGCGGCGCCCGTGGCGGCGTGCCGTGCCGTGGCGCGCCGCACGGTGCGTGGCAGTGTGAGTGATGTGATTGGCTGCCTGCAGGTAATAGAGAGGGAGAGAGAGAGAGACTAAAGAGAAACAGCAGGAGAGAGAGAGAGAGAGAGAGAGAGAATGAATGAATGTGTTTTATTATGACTCAATGAATCAATGAACTAATCAACTGAAAACTAATTAACTGATCCGATAATTAACAGAATGTGGTGCTCAGTTGTTGTTTTTTTTTAGAAACAATATTTTAGATCAGTCTGTGAGATTTTTATGTTTTTTTCCTTCAACATATTAACAGTTTTTTATTGTCCTCCTGGGTCAAGGAAGGGAGGAAGGAAGGAAGGAAGGAAGGAAGGAAGGGAAAAACAAAGGAAAGATAGAAGGAGGGGGGGAACAGATTGGGTCAAAAAGGAAGGAAGAAATAAGGATGAAGGGAAGGAAGGAAGGACAAAGGGAAAGATGGGAGGAAAAGGAAGGGGAAAAGGAAGGAAAGATAGAATGGGGGAGGGGTTAATTGGGTCAAAAAGGAAGGAAGGAAGGACGAAGGGAAGAGCAAAGGAAAGATAGAAGGAGGGAGGGAACAGATGGGTCAAAAAGGAAGGAAGAAGTAAGGATGAAGGGAAGGAAGGAAGGAAGGAAGGACAAAGAGAAAGATGGGAGGAAAGAAGGAAGGGGAAAAGGAAGGAAAGATAGAATGAGGGAGGGGTTAATTGGGTCAAAAAGGAAGGAAGGAAGGAAGGGAAAAACAAAAGGACGAAAGGGAACAGAGGGAAGGAAGGAAGGAAGGGAAAAATCGAAGGAAAGAAGAAGAAGGAGGGAGGGAAACAGATTGGGTTCAACTGGGTCAAAGGAAGGAAGGAAGGAAGGGAAGAAAGGAAGGAAGGAAGGGAAGGAAGGGAAGGAAGGAAGGACTAAAGCTTTCTGAAATCACTTAAAATGAAAAAAAGGAGGAAAGGAAGGAAGGAAGGGGACAAACAAAGGCAAAGATAGTAGGAAGGAGGGAGGGAAACAGGATTGGGTCAATTGGTCGTCAAAAAGGAAGGAAGAAGTAAGGACGAAGGTGAGGAAGGAGGAAGGACAAAGGGAAAGATGGGAGGAAAGAAGGAAAAGGGGGAAAAGGAAGGAAAAGATAGAATGAGGGTATTGGGTTATTAATTAGGTCAAAAAGGAAGGAAGAAAGGGAAGAGGAAAAACGAAGGAAAGATACGACGGAGGGATGGAACAGATTGGGTCAATTGGGTCAAAAAGGAAGGAAGAAGTAAGGATGAAAGGAAGGAAGTTGATAAGGAAAAAGGGAAACGATGGGAGGATAGGAAGGGAAGGGGAAAAGGAAGGAAATATAGAATGAGGGAGGGGTTTAATTGGGTCAAAGGGAAGGAATAGGAAGGAAGGAAGGACGAAGGGAAGAAAACAAAGAAAGAAAGAAGGAGTGGAGGGAACAGATTGGGTCAATTGGGTCAAAAAGGAAGGTAAGAAGTAAGGATATGTAAGGGAAGGAAGGAAGGACAAGGGGAATGATTGAGAGGGAAAGAAGTGAAGGGGAAAAGGAAGGATAGATAGAATGAGGGAAGGGTTAAATTGGGGTTCAAAAAGGATAGGAAGGAAGGAAGGGAAAAAAACGAAGGAAAGGATAGAAGGAGGGATAGGGGGGGGAAGGGAACAGATTGGGTTCAAAAACGGAAGGAGATGTAGGGACAAAGGGAAGGAAGGATGGGAAGTGTAGGGAAGGAAGGAAGGACGAAGGGGAAAAGATGGGAGGAAAGAAGGCAGGTGGAAAAGGAAGGAAAGGTATAATGATGGGAGGTGGTTAATTGGCGTCCCAAATTGCGAAGGAAGGAAGGAAGGAAGGAATGCGAAAAACAAAGGAAAAGGTATAGAAGGATTTGGGTGGAAGGAAGGAAGGACGGACGGAAGGAAGGAAGGAAGGAAAGGAAGGATGAAGGAAGGGAGTGGAAAAACTAAGGATAGGATAGAAGGGAGGGAGGAAACAGATTGAGGTCATATTGGGTCAAAAAGGATAGGAAGAATTAATAGGACGGTGAGGGATAGGAAGGAAGGACAAAGGGAAGGGAGTCCGCACGCATGCGTTGGGTTGTTACGTTGTGAGTGATGTGATTGACTGCGCTGCATGTAATAGAGAGGGAGAGAGAGAGACTAAAGAGAAACTAGCAGGAGAGAGAATGGAGAGAGAACGAGAGAATGAATGAATGTGTTTTATTATGACTCAATGAATCAATGAACTAATCAACTGAAAACTAATTAACTGATCAGATAATTAACAGAATGTGGTGCTCAGCTTTTTTTTGTTTAGAAACAATATTTTAGATCAGTCTGATTTTTTTTTTTGTTTTTTTTCTTCAACATATTAACAGTTTTTTATTGTCCTCTTGGGTCAAGGAAGGAAGGAAGGAAGGAAGGACGAAGGGAAAGAAGGAAGGAAGGAATGAAGGGAAAGAAGGAAGGAAGGAAGGAAGGAAGGAAGGAAGGAAGGGGAAAACGAAGGAAAGATAGAAGGAAGGAGGGAACAGATTGGGTCAATTGGGTCAAAAAGGAAGGTAAAGTAAGGATGAAGGGAGGGAGGGAAGGAAGGAAGGAAGGAAGGAAGGAAGGAGGGAAGGAAGGAAGGACAAAGGGAAAGATGGGAGGAAAGAAGGAAATAGAAAAGGAAGGAAAGATAGAAGGAGGGAGGAAACAGTTTGGGTCAATTGGGTCAAAAAGGAAGGAAGAAGTAAGGATGAAGGGAAGGAAGGAAGGATGGAAGGAAAGAAGTAAGGACAAAGGGAAAGAAGGGAGGAAAGAAGGAAGGGGAAAAGGAAGGAGGAAGGGGTTAATTGGGTCAAAAAGGAAGGAAGGAAGGGAGGGAACAGATTTGTTCAAGGAAGGAAGAAGAAGAAGGAAGGGAGGAAGTAAGGAAGGAAGGGAAGGGAAAAGGATTGTGGAAAGAAAGATGGGAGGGAAGGGAAAACAATTTTGTTCAAGGAAGGAAGAAGAAGGGAATGAAGCAAGGGAAAAGAAGGGAGGAAAGAAGGAAGGGAAAAGGGAAGGAAAGAAAGATGGAGGGAATAGGAACAGATCAGGTCAATTGGATCCAAATGAGGAAGGGAAGAAGAAGTGAAGGACGAAGGGACGGAAGGAAGGAAGGAAGGAAGGAAGGAAGGAAGGAAGGAAGGATAGGAGGGAAGGAAGGAAGGGAACAGATTGGGTCAATTTATTCAGGGCGTGTTAACTAAACGTCATCTTCAACTGTGGGAAAACTGTTACAGATGTTTTTTGTTTTGTTTTTCATTTTTAAGCATATTCATTAATAAATCGATTTTATAAAAGGTAAATTACAGAATTTCAAGTTTGACACAACTGTTGTTTAACTGGTATTATACCTTGGTTTATTATCCACCACACAGCCCCGTGTCTGACAAACACACTGATGTCGAGACAACGTGAACGTCTTGTAATTGATTT
This sequence comes from Trachurus japonicus, assembly GCF_045865225.1. Classification (NCBI taxonomy): domain Eukaryota; kingdom Metazoa; phylum Chordata; class Actinopteri; order Carangiformes; family Carangidae; genus Trachurus; species Trachurus japonicus. Next base: position 13,551 of record NW_028220560.1, on the reverse strand, counting down.
TAATTGATTAGTTCCCATGGCGATGAAGACAGAGGAGAGGGGTTTGGATGGGTGGGCAGGAGTGATGACTGAAGAAAAAAGTCTTTTTTTGTAATGTTAAATATAATCTGTAATATTATAATAAAAATGGGTCAGAATAAAATTGTAATCTTTCAAAAGTATGTAGTAATATCATATACAGCTTGTTTTACTCTGTCGTTGTTTAAATTATACTCTGTTATTAACCGGCTTGTTTAAATCTTGAATGAATTTTAAAGCGGTTTAAAGTTACAAAGGTCAAAGTTCATGGACATCACAAAGGAAATGGATGGTTGGATTTGGCCTTGTTGAACGCAAAACATCTCTGCAACACCGTGAGGGGATTTTCTTCTTCAAATGTGGTGAAGCCGTTAAACTTGAAACTCATGGACAAACTGATTAGATGTTGGTGGTCTAACGATCAAAGGTTGTTTTTTGTATGTAAAGATGGGTAAACACTCTTTAATTTACAGGCCGTTAATTATGTGACAATGTCAGGAAAGAACAATTTAATTGCGTCATAATGTTTAGATATAGCCTAAATAACACTCAATTTCATTAGCAATGTTGAGAAAGGTAGCAAAGAAATAACGATTTATTGTGTTAGCAAATTTCCAAGAAAAGATCGAAGGACTTGGTGAAGAAAAATTATGGTCTTTCCCAAAACCTTCCAAAGCATGGTGTAAATCTTTTTTATCTTTCTGTAAAACATGACATTGCTATGAAACTGATTTCTAGACTATTTCTTGACATTACAGCACAATTTATTGTTATTTCTTGGATATTTTCCTGACATTATCACATAATTAACGGCTGTTAAATTAAAAGGGTTACCTTAAGATGTATTAAATAAATTACCATGTTGTTTGTTGAGCTGCTGTCCCTCTTTGGTGGTCCTCCTGGCAGATCACCCTCAGGTGGACGGGGCGGCATCACTCTCCTGTGCACATGTGTTTGGTTTTTTTTAAAACATTATTACAGAAGAAAAGCTTAAAACTAAATATATGAAAATTATTGACAAATTCAGAGGAAATACTCATATGAATATGAAAATAAAATGCAACATTAGAAAATAAGGGTTTTAATCCTGTTGTTAAAGCTGTCAGACCTGGCGCTGATGCTTGTAGACCTTCATCGAAGGAGGAACGGTTTTCTAGACCGACTCACACATGCAGGGAAAATAAGAGTCCACATTAAAAACATCATCTTAGAACTTGTTTAGATTTTAACATTTCACTTACTTCAAAGCCATGTCTCGCCAATATTGTTGAGCCCTAAACCAAGGAGAAGAAGAATTTTAAATGTGGAAACGCCCTTGTTTCAAAACCTCTCTAGCAAAGGATACAAGAAAATACAATGTTATATATAAAAAAGTTGCAGCGTCTTTCATTCACGAAAATGTGCTTCAACTGTTAAGCAGCATAGTCTGTTTAGCTCTGAGTGGGTTATGTTTCACAACCAAAAACATAATTATTGGGTTACGGTCGCTTTCTGGTCGCTGGGCCTTCTCACCGCCTGCCAGCTATAGCAGGCCGGCGGCCAAAGAGGCTAGGGGGCATTTCAAGCAGGGTTTTTGCTATGTGTCCATTCAGGCTGGCTAATCTCAATTTCTACCTTGCTGTGGAGAATCCAGTCTGCAATTGGTTGCTGCTTCATTTGCATAAAGTGGAGCTTCTATCAACTTCAAATTGACACTTTGGACGATCGCAAACGCTCCAGAAGCCCGTTGATGCCAGCATTCATTGAAAATGAACCAGCGGTTTCAGTGTGAACGATTTTTATCATTAGTTTTTTGCTTCAACGTTTGGATTTGTCTTTGTTGTGTTTTTGTTATGTTTTTGTCGTAGTTTTGTAAACTACTGGTGGATATTTCTGTGGGAGAGGAGATTCTTCAGGAATGAGGAGATTCTTATCATTGAAAATGGGAGCAAGGTCTTGAGGATGCCAACCTGTTGCAGCTGAGATGAAAGAGGTAGGTGCTTTCTGTGGTGCTTGTTGCTGTTGGTTGTGCAAAGGATGATGGCTTTGGAAGTGGAAATGTAGCTACTGTTGGTCCTTTATTGCCGTCAGTCATCATGGGAAATGTCAAACTATTTGCCCAAAGCAAGAGTTGAGTGAAGAGTGGATCAGGTTTAGTGAAGACTCCAGAAAGTAGACGATGGTTTTCTTATCATAGCAAAATACTTGTTTACATACCAACTGCTTGAGGGTTCTCCATGAAGTTGTTGGAGGAACTAAACATCCTGAGGGCACATTTATTAATATCAGGCTGTTTCCCCGATTGATGCACTGGGGGGATGTGGTGGGAGAGATGCACACTGAAGAAGTTGGAGGCCATTCTGATCAGATCATCCACTTCATTCACCTTTGGGTTAGACAAGAAAACGGCAAGTGTGTTGGACGAAAAATAGAAGATCTTTGTACCTGCAGACATTGGGCTTTCCTTGGGGATTTAATAAATGTAATTTCTAATTATGAAATGTTTATGGTCATATTATGAAAAGAGTTACTGTGCTTATCGATAGTTTAATGTCAGTTTAGATGTAATAGGCCTAACTGACAACTGGTTTAGTCTGTTTTTTTAAATATTGATATTCAAAAGTAACTAGTTACTACACTGCCAAAAACTCAAAATCTTTCCAAGTACATTTAGTCTAAATTGCTTGTCATTTGTTTTGTCTAGGTTTTAGTCTATTCTAATCTACTTTCCACTTAAAAAATAAGACTAATCACAAACAAAATAACTTGGGGTTTAAGGATAATTTTCACTTGTTTCAAACAAATTTTCATTGAATTAAGTAGCAAAAATCTTCCAGTGAAAGCAACAAGTTTTTTTGTGCTTTGTAATAAGAAAGAAAAACTTGCCCCACCTATCAGGGGATTATTTTAAGTGAAAATATGCTTGTAAAGAAGGTAAAAAATAAAAGTGTCTAAAAACAAGCTACTTTTTAATGTGATGAGTCTTTATTTTAAGTATAAAGAGATTTGTTTTGACTAGAAATTACATTTTTGACTAGTAAAATAAGTACAAATATTCTTTGTACTGTAATTAAAAAACGTTACAATATTGTAATAGTAGTATCATAGGAAGGTAATATACGCACCTGTCTCACGAATCCCTTTCTGTTCCGCTCTCACGCTTTGTTGTTTCTACTTCTTTTGAAATGATTCAAACAACCTCAACCATCTTAGTGGAGGAAAACGGGTCCTACGCCTGTGTTTTCTGTTGATGTTGATGGATGATTCCCTGACTGATGACTACCCAGCAGCAGCAGCAAAAACATTCCACGAGCTGCTGCTTGTGTTTTCCCCTTTACGGCTGCTAGTAGCGCTTGGGGCCGCCACACCGAGCCGACCGCGACGAGGGGCCGGACGGCTGAAGGTACGTCCGCTTCATCGGCTACGGTTCGACGGCAAAACGCCGCTTCGGGTTTCTATCCGACGGCCGGCATGCGGGGAAGCCGGATTTCGTTCCACTGGAGCTATCGGTGTAGCAGTCATGTCTAACTGGCTACTAACGTTACTCCGCGGAGCCTTTTTTGCCTCGCACCTTTTACTGCTGATGACCGTTGAAATAATATATGACTCCCTTCAGTCCTGATGATGATGAACACATGCTGGAACTCACCTGAGACTCACCTGTTTGGTTGAATTCAGCCGTTATTATTTTTTAAAACACAAAATAACGTTGTAATTACACACACTAACTCACACAGCGCTGAAGCGAGCTTCATATTTCGACAGTTCACGGGAGGTTAAAGTAAATCTGTTAAACAGTTGACAAACCGTTATTCGCACCGTTTCGACACTCGTGAAAACTTTTATTCAATTAATAAAAAACAAAAACCGCCTAAATTCACGGTCGCTGCCTCAACTTTACCCTTTAACTGAAAACTTGGTAAAGTTACACCGACTTCAGCGTTGTCTCTCGTCGGTAGCAATTCAAACAGCTGTAGTAGCACTCAACTGACATCTAACCGGTTCTAATTTGATAACATTTGAAAATAAAGTTACCATAGCAGCGCGGTTTAGTGACCGATTCAACCGCATAAACGTTTTACGAGAGGTAACCAACGTTTTTTCTCACTTTAAGTTGACCGTTATTAACAGTCAAAATCGATCGTCTTGTGACTTACAGTAGGTCCAAGTTAGGCAAACATTAACGGAAGTTATTAGCGTTTGAGAAGAATAAACGGAGTAACTGAATTAGCGCGCCGAAACGTGTTTGAAGACGGTTTATTTCTCAGAAGACGACTCAAAAAAAAAGAAAGAACGACAAGAAAAGCAAAGGAAAAAAATCGAGTGTAGAAATCAATGTATTTCTGTCATAAAGGTCATATCTGTCACTGAGAAGACCCAGAGTTTTGCCCCTGTGTTGCACAAGCGTTGGTGGTATAGTGGTTAGCATAGCTGCCTTCCACGCGTTGGCCTATGCCAGCAGGATTAGGGTTAGAAGCCGATCCACGTATGAGGAGCAAAGCTACAGAGGTCACGGGTATTCGAATCCTACCTGACCCACAGCTCAACCTCCGGCGTTTCACCTAGGCAGCAGTACTTCTATACAGTGTGTGTTTTTATACAAACCATTTCATTAAAGACATTAATAGTGAAAATTTTATTCAGATTATGGGTAAAACAGTTAATACTTTATGCATTTATTATATGGTACATTAACATAATATAAGACTATTAATATGGCTATTATCAAATGTTAGATAATTCTTACTGTTACATGCTGCTATTGGGCAAGGTTGAACTGAACCTAATAATAATAATAATAACACCTTTTTCTTTGTTTATGTAAGCATACAAAAAAAATAATAAAAATGTGCTTCATATCATAACTAATAATCAATAAACCAGGCAGGCCGCTCTGTAGTTATGCCAATTAAGATACTATTTCTTATAATAATATGTTACAGATGTTACTTCTGGATGGGCTTATATTTTAGGCAAAAACCATGTTTTAGTGTAGTGATGGTATAAGAGTACTGTTGACCTTATGACTGTATGGAATACATCAACTATTTGATCATTTTATATTTCTATCACTATTACATAATCTAAATCACGTAAAGACTGACACAGTAATGTTGTCAAAGATTTTTAATTGAAACACAACACACATTGAATTATAAATATACGACGATAATATGTACAAAAAGATTTATTTAAAAAACAAAGGAAACAGTATATGCATTATACAGAATTATTACAGGAAATTGTTGTATTGATTAACATAATATGTACCAATATAAATAAACGAGTGTGTCCTTGGTGGCTGCCTTTATACAGTGATTGGATGGTTGGGTTTTGGATCAGTAGGTTCACCGAAGATCACTTCTTCTTCTCGGGAAACCATCTTGCCTTTTCAGCCTCATAAATCAGGTGTCTGCTGAAACGCCAGCCAGGTCAATCTCCTTGACCTTGCCATGCACTTTGTACAGGGGAGAAACACCTTTGCAGGGCAGTAGATTGTACTTCCCAGGCACACTGGGGAAAGAAGTAGTGAAAATGAGGGCTTCTGTCAGGGCATGCTTTAATGGCAGGTGGACAGAACCTGCACAGACGACCTTTTGGCTGCTGCTCTGCCGACTTCCTCTTTTCCCTCTCATCCGCCACCTTCTTCCACTCTGTATCCCACTCTGTATGGCTCCCTCCAGCTCCGCTTCAAAAAAACGGGAGATGCAGCGAACATCATCAAAAAGGCATCTGGGATTTTGAAGGCCTTCTCCTGCAAAAGTCTTGAAGACCTTGGTGGAGCAATTAAAAGTACTTCACTCCAGCAGTCTGATAATAAGAAATGGACTGAGGAGCCATTCCCCTTGGTAGCGTTGATTTGGGCTCGACCACAGGATAGAAAACAGTTTCTAGTCTTTTTCTGCTGCTGCTGCTGCTGCTGTGCTGCTGTTGTTGTTGTTGTTGTTGGTCAGGATTCTCTTTATTACTATGTTCTCCACTGTGGCCGACTCATTTGGGGACTCCACCATGGGGGAAGCCACAGATGGGAGGGTATTTGATGAAAAGTTGCTGGATACAGAGTTGTGGACAGGCACACTGACCGTCTGGCTGCCCGTGGTCAAAAACTCTGCCAAGCTGCTGGGTTTCCAGAACCTTCTCGGACTTGTGTTGAGAGAGGAGTTTGTGTTTTTTTTCAGTTTTTGCCAGATGTTTTACATATTCTGGAGAGTATGTTGGAATGTGGTTTAGGATGGAGAGAGGCTGTTAGGATTCTTTGCAGGCTCTGTGTTACCCAAATTTGGCAGCAATAGTCTGCATCCACCCGCTTTAGGAGGTTCTTGGTTGCCATGGGTGTGGTGCTGTATGATGGGAGCTTCGTCTGATGAGCGGCGGCTTTCATGGGTGGTGGTCCACGGGCTTTGGTCCAGGACTTGATTAAAGACCTCCTGCTCTTAGATGGGTCAGTGCGAGGGTGGCCCGAGGAGAAGAGGACACAGGCCAGTGGTTGTGTAGCATTCTGTGATGTCTGAAAAAAAAAAAAAAAAAAAACCCAATGTTTATTATATCTGTTTGTTGAATTATAGGTTTTATATATTTGCACACATTAGCTCCATAATTTTTAGTCAATGGACAATACATTACCATGTTTTTCATGATATTAATGTCTAACCAGTTTCTGTCAAAGCCTGCTTTTAGTTATGAGGTCTGTATGAAGGAAGGTTGTTTGTAGGCTTGAAATGTACCTGCATCCAGATGGGGCTCTGCTTTTAGCCGTTTGGGATGCTGGAATCAAGGGCAGCTCGATGAAAAACTGTTGGACTGCTTCAGCACACTGCGGGGGATAGGCGAAGACAGGATAGGTGCTGCCACAACCGGATTCATCCTGGACAGTGCCCCTGCTGGGTCTCCTAAGATATAGCATCATATATCGTGATTTAAGGTCAGTAGATCGGTTCAGTCATGGGTCAGTTACTGAGAGTGAGTGATTCACCTTGGATTACTAGAGGGTCTGTGCCCCACTACAGCAGCAGGGCAGGTCAGGGTTGATCTTGGGCCAGGATGGTGCTCCTGCTCCATGGCTGCAGCAGCTGAGGAGCTGGGCTGTGTGCTTGTCCTTATCCCAGTTCAAAACAACAGGACGACAGGCTGGCTCCACATACTCCAGTCCAAACGTTCCCCTGTGTCCCTGTTCGCTACTTAGCAACAACTGAGGTATTTTGCCTCACGTTTTTTTTCTATTTTTTTTGCAATTATATTTTTTTTTTTTTCCTCTCTTTTTCTTTCTGGTGTTTACTTTTTCATCTTCTCTTTCCTGTCACTATCACAGAGGAGGTGGTTAAGTTTGAGCGACTATTAACAGGGGGTCAAACACTAGCTGGCGAGCCACAATCTGGCCGCTTTAAGGTCCACCAGCCTTCTGGTAGTTCCAGCGCACCCACTCCAGTCATGGCCTGGGCCTGGAAGAGCTCACTGGACACCTTGTTTGCCGGTTATCCCACTGGGCTGGTTGAAAAGAGGAAAACCTCCTGTTGAGACGTGCCTCTCACAGGGATCCAAACCAGGTAACAGCAGCCCCCTTTGCCCTTGGTGTAGTTGAGCTGCAAAAAGTGCCACCATACCTGTACAGGCTTCCCTCTTCCAACTCAGGGTCCACTTCACGGGCAGTCCTCTCAGGATGTGTTGCGCTGAATTCTCCACACCTTCAAACATGGAGTGGTTGAAGAGCAGCACATCATTGGCATCCTTAGCCACGGTGGAAGTGTTGGAGGACATCTTCAACCCTCTGCAAGCAGTTCTCTGGGTTTGTGAGCACTTTTGTCCGACAGTGCTCTCGGATTTGTTGCTGCTTGGTGGGATTGGCAGGCAAGATTCAAGGAAGGTGTAGGCGTCCTTCGAGCTTCTGGAGGTCGCTCTGGTCCACAACAACGAACGCTGGCAGTGAGGAACTGGCAGAATGAAAGAGTTCTGAACAGAGGATGGTGTTCTGAGACCACACTCCGCTGGTAAAACGCCGCATACAATGAAACAAGTCTAACACTTGATGATAAATGTCTCTGTTAAAACTTGGTCCTGGATGCGCCGCTGGTTAGCCAGGTTTCCAGAAGTGGCCTCGTGTAACAAGAGCCTCTGTGGTCTTCCAGCTGTTCCCTCAATCAGGTGCTCCTGAACCCCAGGATCCTAGGCACCTTGAAGGCAGCCACAGCAGTCCCTAAAAATATTTAAAAAGTAATGTCATTAGAGCTGAAGCATTTACCTTATTTAATACCTACATTTGCTAAATTAGATCATTTTGTATTTACAGTAAAAATAAATTTGCTGATTTTGTCGTTCTATTTGTCAAGGATTTCACCAATGAAAATGTAATAAACTATGTTATGTAAAACAAAGGTCTAGCTTCATTACCTGTCCACCCACTGGTAGCTCGCCTTCCTCCTCAACAGCCCCCCCCCCCCAAAAGTCCCCCACCCCCCCCGCCCCCCCCCCCCCCACGTGCCCCACCCCCCCCCAACACCCCCCCCCCCCCCCCCCCCCCCCCCCCCCACACCCCAACCCCCCCCACCCCCCCCCCCCCCAACACCCCCCCCCCCCACCACCCCCCTCCCAAAGTTTCCCCCAAACCACCCCCCCCCCCCCCCCCCCCCCCACCCAAAATTCAACCCCCACTCCCCCCCAGTTCCCCCCCCCCCCACCCCCCCCCCCCCACCCCCCTCCACCCCACCCCCCCCAAAGTGTACCGATGAGCCAGACCCTCGTACAATAGGGTTAAAGCGACACGGGTTCGCTCTCTGACCTGGCAGGCTTCACCCAGCTCAGGATCATCCAGTTCTTCATTCATCACAGCGTATGGAGGGACTTGGTGCCGGATGAGAGAACCACCTTCCTTGCCACTTTGCGAGCGTGGATCTGGACCGCACGTGCCTGTCCCAAAGGTTCCCCTGTTAGCAGCAGAGTGAGGGAGGTGCTGCTGCCTCTGGTACTCATGGACCAGGCCAAGCTGTCTAAATAAGTGTGCAGTAACATGACACTCCACACCAGCCGTCAGCATCAAGGACATAGGCCACCCAAATGGAAGCAGGAGTTGTTCTGTCTGTCTGAGGAGCCCGTGGATGGTTCTCTGGCCGTAGGACACCTGACCTCTGCATCCCTGACGTTCTGCACACTTCTACAGGTTAGGCCAGGTGAGCTCTCTTCATATTTTAGGGTGTGAGGTGCTTCTTGTCAGCTGCTTGGACATGTCTACCTGGTGGAATCTGCCACTGCGCCTCAGCTCATCATCACTGATTTGCAGATGGCTTTCTTGTGTGTCAGGAAGGCTGGCTACGAGGTTTGTGAACCTGCTTGGTAGCTTCTCCAGCCACGGGTGTCTTGTCAGCATGCCAGTACCTCTTGCATGCCTTGCAGGTGAGACGTGAGGCCAAGATATAATACTGACCACTGGTTGCCATTGATCCATCTTGGGCCTTCCCACGCTGAAAAAGAAGCTACCTGGGGGTTGGGAACAACCATGAAGGCAAGGCAGGACATAGTTGGCTCCTCATTCCTCTCATTGATGGGTATGCTCCGGCATTCCATATGAAAAAATGGCATGAAGCTGGAAAGTACTTGGGTGAGGGGAGGTCAGCGATGGACGTCAACGGAGCTCAGGCTGAGGTTGGATGACGCCACAGGGACAGCATGTTCATGGGGTGGACGTACTGGGACGATGACCCTGGCCACTGCAGGACCCAAACCCTCCATCTCAGTCTACATCCAATATTTTCTGCTGCATGGGAGCAGTTCCACGAGCAACATTCTCTGATCATAGCTGGGGATGGAAGCTGCTGGCTGCTACTGACAGGTGGCGCTGGATGTGAGCGAGGCTGTAAAACACACAATAGCACTACAGTATGCAGTTATACACAAAACCAGAAAATAGTAAAGAGCTCTTTGCAAATGGCTGCTATGGTGAAAAACAGTGTCACAGCACATTCATACCTATGTCTTCCTGTGCTTCTGGACTGTGAAGATGAATCTAGGTTGGTGAGATACGAACATCAATGGCAAGTAGTGAGTTAAACATTAAATAATGAACATGAGCTTGAGATATTCATTCTGATAAAAATTTTAAGAACCTTAAACATTTACCTTCAGGCAGAGACTGGAGGCTGCCTAGTGATCACAGACACTGAGGACACAAAACTGAGGGGAGGCGGCTGGTTCTCTGTGGGCTTTGAAAAAACTCGTTGCAACCAAAAAGATGAGGAAAAAAACTTTAACATATACCAGTTAGAATCTTTACCTTGGCATTACTAAACACATGAGCATTGTATACAGTGATAACACAGTCAAAACTGAAGTAATATTTAAAACTGAAGTAATATTTATGTGAGATACTGTGGAATGTATAAGAGAACTTTAATTTTAATATGTCATAACTTTGTCTCAAACACTGTTCAGCTCGGGCTCTCCTATTCCAAGTTGTGGGGCGTGATAGCGAGGCCAAGCTGAGGATGGGGGACTGGGACTGGGGCCTTCACTTTGGCTGTGAGATCAAAAGACCAATATAAATTATCTCATGGAATTTTACTGCTTAAATGGACAGGATGAGTTCAAAAAATAAGAACAGAATAAAGAAAAACACAGAAATATTAACCTGTAGGCCTAACAGAAAGCAACAGTCACTGAGGGGTTTCAGGCTTGCAGGGCTGTAAATGGCAGCTGGTGCTGTTTAGCCTTCGTCCTGCGAGCTGTTAAGAACAGTGATTGTGTCATGTCCTCACACATTGAGGTTGGTTTTATGCTTCACAATATGTTGTTACCTGTTGTCTCTGTACAGTAGAGTGAGAACTATTAGTACAGGCTGAATGAAAAGTTTTTATTCAATTTGTGAATTCGCTCATTATTTGAATGAAATGAATATAAAACATTTGCTTTTGAGAATTTAACAACAAGGTAAAGCACAGAAGACATCAATCAATATTCTGTAAGGATTATAAACCTTTCAGTCATTGATGGTTAGCATGTTAACCACATATGTAATCTTCACATGCAAAAAATCCTTGAATGGACAATGAGGAGCAGTGGGTTCTCAAACTTTTTATGCAGAAATGCTCCGTTCACATATTTAGCAATCATTAACAACATAGGACAGATAATGGTCAGCGGACTTTTTTGTTCATTTGTTTTTCCTGCATAAATCATGTTCACTTCAGCGTTACTCCCCCACTCCATATTTATGTCGGGTCATCCACGCCCCGACGTTTGAGAACCACTTGCCTAAAGAAAGCATGCAAAAAAAAGAGTAAACACTTACCATCATCGACGGACATGTAAATTCCTTATGTTTAGAAAAAAAAAAAAAAAAAAAACAGGATGAGAACAAAATAAACACAATCATCAGAACACGCCAGTAACATGGCCGAAATAGACGAGAGAAGGACGGAGGTGAACAATAATGGCAGTTGAACTCAGAACAGTATCCACAGTGATGAAGTGAAAACCTGTGGTTGAAGGACACCACCGTGGCTCTGCGGGCTGCTGGCTGCTGATGCTGCTTGTGGTGGCCCTGAAAGCACAGGTGACTTGTTAAATTTATTCATGTACATGACAAACTTGTTACAGGGTTCAGGCAATTATACTGATCCTCCTACTAGGTTTCAGTCTCAAAACTTTGATGGAGAATAGATTTAGCATCGCTTGCTCACCAGCTCCTCATCCTATTCCATCACTAGATTAAAACAATAATGTGTTTTAGATATATTTAATGTTGCTGTAAATTCAGTATTTGCATATGGGCTGTTAACTGACTTAGGAGAATCCGGTGTGGAGGGCATGCTGATGCACTGGGGGGCTGCGCAGGCTGGGGGTGAGTGGACCAGACTCTGCCTTTGCCTGCTTGAGGAGTGTTCTGCTGTAGGTTGTTACATCTTGCTATTGTTTGACGCACTTCAATCGGTGAGATGAAGGCAGCATATCATCCGCCCTGCTCTCCCAGATCTGCCTCCAGGTATCTTTGGTATAACTCCAAAGACTACAGGTTTTGTGTCACCTCTGTTGCCACCGGTGGTGGCAGGCTTCTCTGGACAACAGGATACTGCCAGAGGTCTGCGATTTCGTTGAAGCTCCTGGCGTAATTCTTCGTACAGAAATGACAGCAGACTGTCTCCTTGCTTGTCCATCGGGATTGGAAGATGTCCCTCTTTCTCCTCCTCTTCTACCTTTTTTATGAGTTAGACGGTATAGCGCGACATCATTCTCAAGATGCCACCTGAATGATTTCCCCTTATACTTTCGAACTGGTGCACATACTCCGCCCATCACCTCCAGTCGGGCGGTGTCATCCCCTCCCCTTGAAAGACCTCAGTGATAGCATGTGTCCTCACAAGGTCTGGACTCTGTGCAGGAGACTTGTCATAGATGCGCAGGATTTCTTTTTCAACCTTCATGGCCTCATCAGAGGGGTCCTGACGCAGATGGCCTGATGGACCCTTTCTGAATGAGACCAACATCTTTCCAGGGAAGAAGCTAAACGTCTTCTTCATTATCTCCTGTGCACAGCAAACACAATACATATTGTAGAATAGCTAAACATGTTATCGTATTGATACATCAGTTATTCATGTTAACATTAACATTATTATTTGTAATATCTATCTATCTATCTATCTATCTATCTATCTATCTATCTATCTATCTATCTATCTATCTATCTATCTATCTATCTATCTATCTATCTATCATGTACATGTACTGTATAGAAATATGTATAGAAATGTATCACTGTAATCCCTATTAATAATAACTATTCGTTCTGTCATAGCATTTAACCTCTGAAGGTTATAAAATAGATATACTGTAGTATTTACCCATTCAAAATGTAAGTTACATTTTCAGCTCGATATGATCAATATTACTGTGACTAAATGAATGAGTGCGTGACTGTGGAAGTGAATGGATGAATTGACTTAGATAATGGCTGCTCGACGGGCCTCAGTCTGACAGACAAAAACACGGTGAAAAAGTGACAGAAACCTGATTTAGGATCAGTGTCAACAAGAGACAACTCACTTGACAGATGTGACATTACAGATGTGACATTATGTTAAAATGATGACTGACGCTAATATAACGTACATTAAGCATTAGGAGCGACCGTAGGCTTCGGTGAACTGTAAACATTATCACGTAACGAACCTTTATAACGACAATTATAACCAAACCAGTTTTTCTTACATATGACTTAGAAAACTTAATTTACTGCTTTCAAGAATGAAACCCTACTTACTTTTGAATGGTTGCGACTTTAGATGTATCAAAAATCCCGAAAAACTGGAAAAATCCTTGTATTTCACGTCTTTTTCTTTACACTTTTTCCTCCTCCTTACTGTTACCGCTGTCTGTCACCCGAAGAAGTCAGTGTCCTTACTCATACGCTAAAGGGGGGAACAGCGCCCCCAAAACCCCGCTTTGTGGCAAAACAATATGTTTACATCCGTAGTGATAAGAACTACCATAGAGAATGCATGGAGAAAGTTAAGGAAGTTAAGGACGACTATATGCGGCCCTGGCGCGTTTGACCCGGGTTCGATTCCC
>NW_028220559.1:0-30785 GCF_045865225.1 Trachurus japonicus | reverse complement strand
TTATATTGATTTTGACTTAATTTTGACAAGACAGGGCTCCAAATGTTTTTTTTTTTTTCCTGCGACCAATCGACCATTGAAATTTTGGTTGGCTAATGATTTTTTTGGTCAACCATAGAGCACTGGAAAAGCGAGTAACGACACGCATTGGTCCAATGGAAGCGCCTCCTGATGGCGGAATATGGGTTTTGCAAAAGCGCCCAAGAACTGACATCTCTGCATTGTTGGTGAATGAGCAAGTGTGGTATTTTCAATAATTTAAGGACATTTATAGATCACCCACATTAATAGCATCATTGAGGACCCTTTACAGATAAATATTAACACATAGGCGAGTAAAAATAAAAAAAAATAGTTGTCTACATTAATGTTTCAATCTACATTTTGTAATAAAGGCAAGGCAAGGCAAGGCAAGGCAAGGCAAGGCAAGGCAAGGCAAGGCAAGGCAAGGCAAGGCAAGGCAAGGCAAGGCAAGGCAAGGCAAGGCAAGGCAAGGCAAGGCAAGGCAAGGCAAGGCAATTTTATTTGTATAGCCCGTTTTTACAAACAGTTTGTCTCAAAGGGCTTTACATGGCATCGTAACAACATCCTCTGTCCTTAGACCCTCACATCAACTGAGGAAAAACTCCATGGAAAACCCTTTTAACTCATTGAGTGCCAACCACGTAATTTCTCGTTTTTCGTTCCCATGCGTTGAGTGCCAAAAACGAAATTTTTCGTTTTTTGCTTTTTTTTTAAATTATGAAAATAGACACTTTAATACACATTATATGTAAATTTGGGGACTCTACGACGAGGAGAACTGAAATAGATGACGATCAAAGTCACATGACAGCTCATGATCTGGAAGTTTTTATCATAACTCAGCTTCTGCAAACGGAGTTCTGCATGTGGATGCAGCAGCTGCTCCGCTGCTGCTCCGCTGCTGCTCCGCTGCTGCTCCGCTCTCACCCGCGAGGCTGCAGCAGCTGGGAGCTGAACCAGGAAGCTCTCAGCCGACAGTCCCGCCCGGTCTTCATCTGGAGCAACACCGTGTCCTCCCCAAAGTCCTCCCGCGGTAAAATCTGATGGTCTCTGGACCAAAGCAGACCGGCACCACCGACCCGTACCACAGACGGACCGCGACCACCGGCGGGACCGGTGTTCGCGAGCCGCTGTGGCCGGCAGAGCCTCACGTTCCGCGGCGAGAGGCTGTGACACGGCACGGTGCGTCTGTGTTATTGCTGTTTAGTGGCGCCCCCCCCGCCCCCGATGGTGGATTTGTGAATAGAACAACAATTGTTGTGTATATTTATCTTATACGAGCCCTTTGATCCAGAAATGCGAGTGTCTGAAGAGCGACAGACACAAACAGCGCAGCTTTCATAAAAGACGCTCTATCTCCTTTTCTAGAAAAAAAGGAGGGATTTTGGTGAAACCCAGCCATGTTTAGCTTGACTTTTCTCAGGAACGGAGGCACGTAGAAACAAACGGTTTGTGGCCATTTGAAGGATAAAGTTAAACCTTTCAAATGAGCTACAGTATGTGTTGGTGGCAATAATATAGAATACACTATGGCTCTAAAATAAAAAGTCAAATATGGTCTAATTTGCCGGTACACTTGACTAAAACTTTGGAAAGGAGCGCGGCACTCAATGAGTTAACAGGGAAAAATCGGAGAAACCTCAGGGTGAGCAACAGAGGAGGGATCCCTCACCCAGGACGGACAAATAAACAAATTACAAGTGTAATTTGATATGACCAAGACACCTAAAAACAAAAACACGGCCGTTTTCATCAATCTACAAGCAAGTGGGCAACACACATAGCTACATTGGAGTGAATGAGTTTTCTGGGCGCTTTTGCAATACCCATATCCTGCCACTCGGGGCGCAAAACCCTTACCACGGGAGTCAATGGTGGTGTCGTTACTCTCTTTTCCAGTGCTCTAGTCAACCAGTGCTTGGTCGACTATTTGGGGGCAGCCCTATTAAATTCTGTGCAAAAAGATGTTGAAACAGTTTTCAATAAAGTAGTGAATTTAAAAGTACATGGGTTCTGTTTTGTTTTTGTTTTTTTAATCGTGGTATCGAATTAGTATCGAGAATCGTGGAAATTCACAGATATTGATTATCGACTACTGAAATTCTGGTATCGTGACAACCCTATACTGTAGGCGAATTTGCCAAAATATTGAACTATCCCTTTAATGTTCGTGTATAGAATAGATGTCAGAAGCTGGACTCACTCTGGTCTCTGGGTCGATGCACGCCGTGACTCCGTCCACCGTCACACTCAGGCTTTTACTGTCTTTGAAATTCACGCAGTCGTCCCCGAACATGTCGCTGAAACAGAAAAAAAACATTTTACCAGGTGAAAACAGAAAATATTTAATCTCTACCTTCATTTAAAAGTTTTATTCTCTTATATTTGGATCAATTAGGTTTAATTTTAACTTAAAAAGTGTCAGATTCTACAGTTTTGTCCGATATTTTAACCATTAAAACCATTTTGCAGGTGTTCAGACTCACTGCAGCATCAGCTCCAGTCGCTCGACGAACAGCTCCATGTCGAAGGTTTCCTTCCTGCCCTCGTGGACTGAAACAAACAAACAAACAAACAAACAAACAAACAAGCGTCAGTAAAGTTTCTGTTCATCAGTGAAATTAAAATAAATTCCCTCGTGATGCGTTCACTGACATTTCTGGGCGGTGGGGTTGGACTGGACCTCCAGGATCACCGTGGTGACGGCGTCTGCGTACATGTCGTTGAGCGGGTTGGCGACCCACTGAGACGAGAACATTTTCATTATTAATAATTTTATTTCAGTTATTTATTGATTTATAAATTTTATTGCTGCATCAATTAGTTTATCGAGTTTTTTACTTCAATTGTCTGTTGTTTTTACATTCTTCTCTGTTTTATTTGTGTTGAGATTTTTGTAGTGTTTGAAAAAGTGTGATAAAAATAAAAAATTGTCATAATTATTGTATATATCTGTGTAATGAATGTATTAACTGGCTAATAATGTATCTGTAACCAGGTCTGAGTGAGATCTGTGTCTAAAAACATAAATAAAATTATAAAATATACAAAATAGTTTGAAATAAACATGTAGAACAAATACTGAGCATTAATAAAACCTGACTGCAGCTACATAACCATGTCATAAACTGTATATTTAATGTTTATAAACTGGTTTAAATAAAAACAGACGTGTTCGTGTGCTCAGAGTTAATAAAGTTTTGATAAACAGGTGAGTTTTAGCCACTTCAGGCGACATGTGGTGGATGATGAGTGTAAAAAGTGTCGTGTTGCGTTCGAGTGTCCGACCTCCAGTACGACCATCCCGGCCTCGTGAACCAGCGTGATGCTCTTAAAGATCTTCACCGTGATTTTCTCCGTCCCCTCGACCTGCTCCACGTCGCCTGAAACACACACACACACACACACACACACACACACACACACACACACAGAGGAAACAGGAAGTTACAGCTTCTACTGCAGCATAGATATATATATATATATACTGACTAGATGCCGCGTTCCTAGGCAACTCTATTGAGTGGAATGCGTTAACGCGGCGGCCATCTTGGTCAGGGGGAAGCTGTGTCTACTTCCTGCACTAGTCAACAGAGGCAGACGTCTATTAACCATTAAAATCGCCATAACTCACCAAATATTCAACCGATTTTCAAGCCGTTTGGTTTATTATAAATGTCAGACATATGTTTATGATACAACAACAACAAAAAATCTTTATAATTTTTTTTTAATGTATTAAACATACACTTACATACTCAGACACACACCCACATGCATAAACACACTGAAATGTGTTCTACAAGGGTCTGACTGCTGGTCAGATGTATATTATGTCTATGGTCAGAACCCCGGACCAAGATGGCGGCCGTGTTGACGTACGCTGAGAAGCAGAACGCGGCATCTAGTCAGTATATACTATGGCCCAATTCCAAGCCGACCCCTCACGGACTCACTGACTTAGAGGCGCGTTCACGGGAAGTCCGTGAGTGTGTGAGGGCTGTTCCACTGTCAGATCATCAAGTCAGTGAGTCAGTGAATGAGCCCTTACTGCCCCCTTACCCTAGGGGTAGGGGAATTACCCACAGTTCATAGCGTTGTGAAGTCAAACACATGAGATGCCGTCGGAACGCAAGTGTTAAAAAAAAAAAGTAAATTACCACACGTAGTCAGAGAGAGCTCCGCCGCTCTCTTTATTGTTAATGGACAGGAGCAACAACCAAAAAAAAGAAAGAAAGAAAAAAGAAAAGAAGAAGTTTACTGTCAGTATTAACGTGCAGTTTGTGATTATTGATGATGATTTGATCAGATCTGATCCGGGAACATTTTGTTTTGAGTCCGTCCACCTCACACACCTTGTGCGCGTTGAAAGTACGTAAATTATCGGTCCAAGACCGGAGTCAACAACATGTTGTTGTCAAGGTAACGTGTCGTGAGAGTGGGTAAGTGCTGTTCCATTCATATTTACAGCATCTGGACCCTCACAGACTCTCACACTCTGTCACTTACAGCTGACGTCACTTTAGTCAGTGAGGGTTCAGGGCTTTAGGGGGCGGATTGGAATTGGGGGTATATCTATGCTACTGCAGGAGGAGGAGGAGGAGGAGTTAGAGGACGAAGGGGGCGGAGCCAACTCACCCGCGAGGCTGCGCAGCTGCGTGACGAGCAGAGAGATCGGTCCAGTGAACGGGATCGCCTGAGTCTGCTTCACCGTTCCCATGGCGAGGTCGGTGTAGTCTGAGGAGGAAGAGGAGGAGGAGGAGGAGGAGGAGGAGGAGGAGGAGGAGGAGAGGAAGAGGAGGAGGAAGAGGAGGAGGAGGAGGAGGAGGAGGAGGAGGAGGAGGAGGAGGAGGAGGAGGAGGAAGAGGAGGAGGAGGAGAGGAGGAGGAGGAGGAGGAGGAGGAAGGGGGAGGAAGGAGAGGAGGAGGAGGAGGAAGAGGAAAATGTGGAAGAAGAGGAGAAGGAGGAGTCTGTTAGTCACTCCATCAATTATGTCTCTACTTTCTTCACGTCTTCATGTTCATGTCTTTCTCTTTCTTTACTTTTTTGTCACTTCTCTCTCTTCTTTGCTTCTGTAGCCTTTTGTCTTTCTTTCTATTTCTTCTCTCTTTCTGTCCGTCTTTTTTCTTCCTACTATCTTTTTCTTGTTTTGCCTTTTTTGTTTGTTTGTTTCTCTTTTTTTCTTTGTTTCTTTCCTTTTGATTATTTCTTCCTTGATCTTCCTTTCTTTCTACCTTCATTGTCTTTATTATTATTTTGATTATTTTTTTCTTCTTTTCATTGTCTTTCTTTCCTCCTCTTTCTCTCTTTTTTTTCATTTCCTTCCCTCTCTTTTTCTTTAGTATTTCTAAGTATTTCTTCTTTCTTTTTTCTTCCTACTATCTTTTTCTTTCTTTGCCCCTTTTGTTTCTTTTCTTTCTCTCTATTTTCTTTCCTTTTGATTATTTCTTTCTTGATCTCCCTTTTTTCCTGTTTCTTTTCTTTCTCTCTTTCTTTATCTTCCCTCTTTCTTTTTTCTTCGTTTCTTTCCTTCTGATTATTATTTTCTTGGTCTTCCTTTCTTGCATTTTCTTTCAGTCTTTCATTAGTTGGGTTTCCATCCACCTTTTCTTATGCGCATTTTGTGAAAATGCGCATAAATACTTGAATGGAAACGCCAGAAATTCGAATAAAGGCAGTAAATGCGCATAAAAGTTTATACGCTTGGAGGGGGTGGATTTGTCAGCGTATCGAATAAAGGAAATGCGAGTTTTTGTGATGGAAACAGATTATGCGAATTGAGGCAGAGTTTGTGGGTGAAGCTGCTGGACTTCACCCAGCGACGCCCCGGTCTCCCAGCTCTCCTCTCTGCACCGCAACACAAACGCGCTCCGTAACCCATAATGTTTTGTTCATGACGGTTAAGACTACACAAACACGCCGTAACATCGTTATGTAACTTATTGATTTTTCACCGGCTTCGTATGTAAACAGATGCACATGGAGGAGAGGAGCGTAACCAAAACAGCGGAAAAGCGAGCAGACTGTCACAGTTCCTACTGTCTTTCTGTGTAAATATCTCATGTTACAACATGAAAACCTAAAGTGCGGCCTATATATGTATTTTCTTTTAAAATGTAGCTGGTGCGGATTATACAGGTGCGTCTATAGTCCGGAAAGTACGTAAATTGTCCATGATGTTGAGTGTCATCTGAGTGTCAACTGTTGGATACATTCACGCTCTCTTATGACGTAATCTCACGGCGCACTCCTCCTAATCGCAAAACACTAATGAATGGAAACGGGCATAAATTCGCTTTGCTTTTTGCGCATTTTCACAAAATCCTCTTTTAAATTCGATACGACTTGGATGGAAACCCAGCTATTGTCTTTCTTTCCACCTCTTTCTCTCTTTTTCTTTCTTTCCTTCACTCTTTCTTTATTTCCTTCACTCTTTCTTTCTTTCCTTCCTTACTTCTTTCTTTCTTTCTTTCTTTCTTTCTTTCTTTCTTTCTTTCTTTCTATCAACCAACCAACCAACCAATCAGTCCAGATGTTGAGGTTTACTTTCTGTGACAGAAGCAGCTTGAAACATTTGTTGACGGATCAAAAACATTAAACATTCATCAATTATAGTAAGTGTTTGACAATACACACACACACACACACACACACACACACACACACACACACACACACAGTCTCACAGACACACACACACACACACACACACACACAGACTGACTGGAGAGGTCGGACGGCGTCAGGATGTGGTAACTGAAGTTTCTCTTCACCAGGATCCCGGAGACTCTCTGACCCTGAGAGCACTTCTCATCCGCCAGCACGCCCATCACCTGCAGCACAGCACAGCGGAGCAGAGCAAAGCATGCTGGGAGTTAACAACACGGCCCACACCAATACAACAACACAACAACAACACACACACACACACACACACACCTTGGCCAGTTTCTCTCCTCTGAAGTTCAGCGTCACGGCTTCAGTGTTTCGCGGGTTGTGGACTTCGATGTGAACCTCGTCGTTGTCTTCGTACTCTCGGATCAGAGCCGCCTTCAGCCGGGCCATCTCGTTCTGCTCGCCGTGCACCAGGATCTGCACATGCACACACACACACACACACACACACACACACACAAACTGCATTAAGGTGGGACACTACAGGTGAATAGGGTAGAAATTTAAACTAACAGATTTCACCATGAAACTTCCCAAGTTTATCACTCACATTAAGAAAAATATTTTTTGTATTACAAGTTTTGTCAAGTTTTATGTTTAAATATGTAAATGAGGCAATATCTGATGAAATATGCGCTAATTTGCATACATTTCCAGAACAGAAATCTGAACAACAGATAAAGCTACTTTCAAAATTCTTGTTTTATTTTGTTGACATATTAGAGTCAGAAGTTTTTACAGAGGAGGATTTTGGATATCTCTCTTTATCACTCTGTAAATGAGAAAATACTGTCACCAGCCCTAAAAATTCAAATATCGCCATGTTTTTAGGAGTAAAATGTTGTATAAATCAGGCTGTGGATGATATATTAACAATCCCCTCTGTAAAAACCTTCAGAATATAGACAGGAATAAAACTGGAAGGTTTGGTGTCTGTAAGTGCTGCTGAAGTGGAGATTTCGGGTCCAGAGTCTGAGGAAAAACTCATTTTGAGAAAACGGCCTTTAAAGATTTGTACTGTAAAATTCCATAGATCATTAATGTGAATCGCACTTTTACGATTGACTGCGGATACGGAGGAAATGACAATTTTTGGATCCACATAATTGTTCAGGAGAGAGAGAGCTTTACAGTGATACCTGACATAACTTTTGGTGAATTTAGGAGAAATCTACTGATGAAAGAGACAAAATGAAGTAAAATAAAAAACCTTAATGTGGATTTTCTACCATTTCTTTCCACTTTTCTGAGAGAAAAATATCCCAAAATCTCAAAATTGATCAGTGCATGAAAAAACTGTGTTTTTGCCTGTTAGTGTGTCGCAATAAACCCAAAGGATCCAGGAACATCGCTTTGTGGATTTAATTAAATAGTGTGGATTTAAATAGTGTGTGTGTCTGTGTGTGTGTGTTGTTTTTACCACGTGCGGCGGTTTGAGCGCCCGGATGAACTCGCTGGTCTGCTGGTAGTCGGTGTGAGCGGAGAAGGAGATGTAGTCGACCGACATCTTGAGAGGAAGCTTCTGTCCCGACATGGTGGCGATCTCATCAGGCTCCGTCATGATGTGCTGCAACACACATACACACACATATTACACACATACACTAATGTATGTAATGACACTAATGTATATTGTTCAGGGGAGGATTTGAAGGAAGTGCTGAGGACAGTAGAAGTAGAGTTGTTTCAGCTAAAAAAATGGTTTGATATTAATAAGTTATCATTAAATGAAAAGAAACAAAATGTATGGTGTTTAGCGGTGCTAGGACCAATTGTGAAGTAAAATTAAAATTAAATCAAGTGGAAATCGATAGAGTATATGAAACTAAGTTTTTGGGAGTAATTATTGATCATAAACTGTGTTGGAAGCCTCATATAGAATATATCAAGGGAAAAATATCCAAATCCATTGCCATTCTTTATAAAACAAGGGACATGTTGAATAAGAAATGTCTGCATATTTTATATTATTTTCTTATATTTCCATATTTGACATACTGCGTTGAAGTTTGGGGAAATGTTTATAAAACAAACATAGACCCTATAATCAAGCTTCAAAAAAGAGTTATTAGAATAATAAACAAAGAGTGCTATTGTGAACCTACCAACCCACTATTTTTAAGATCTAATGCATTAAAATTTTCAGATATTGTGTTCCTAAAGACAATGGAAATCATTTTTCGAGTAAAGAACAACAGCCTTCCAGCTTGTATCCTTCAGTTATTTAAATTAAGAAAAGGAAACTATAATTTAAGAGGATTATTGATTTTTGAAATGTGTAAAGTGAGAACTAATATAAAATACAAATGCGTTTCAGTCTTAGGAGTTAAAATGTGGAATAAGCTCAGTGATGAGTTGAAGACATGTAGTTCTTTGTTGAGTTTAAAGAAAGCCTTGAAATGTGAAATAATGAAAAATTATAAAATACAGTAATGATTATTTTCATCTTATTATTGTGGACTGCTGACATTCTAGGTAATTTAATTTCATAGAGTGTAAAGGATAGGCAAATATAAGCCTTGGGCTTCAGCCTATTCCCTTTTCGGTCACTGTATGATATTTTCTTTTTTTTGTGTGTGTGTGTGTGGTTGCAATTGTGTATAATATGTTTTGGCTAAACTGTTCACACAAAATGGTCGATTTTGATGTTGGTGTTGTATGACCGAAATAAACAAATTTCAATTCAATTCAATTCAACATACACACACACACACACAGTACATTAAATAACCTGTGTGAAAAGTTTAATCATTTAAAATAATATAAATATATTATTAAAAGTTAAATCCCAGCAGCACTTGAACGCAACACGACACACTCTTCTGATCGGTCCTATGTCGTTAACACAGGCGTATGTCACAGATTCAGATTCTTGTTACGCAGCCACATTAAACTCAACATTATCAATAAAACTGACCGGACTGATCCAATACTGGGAATATCTATCGATGCCGATCAATAATATAATTTAAATAAGAGTCTTATTTTATTCAGATACACACACTGTAAAAGATCTTGTTTCAGCAATTACACTGTTCTCAGTCAGAGTTATTTGTGTTGTTGTTCTTGCCATCGCAGTTATTATCACCAAACTGTAAGATACCGATTAAAGGAGAAGTTATGAATAAAGAAAGATGCATTTGGGGCAGACAAACTAATTTTACAGCTGTTATTGTCTATTTTTATTTATTGCTGTGATTGTTTGTTTTATTTCACTCTCTCACTCTCTGTTGTTCTTAACTTGTCTCCAAAAGTGAACACAGACCTGACACAGGGTATCTGCAGGTTTCAGCAAGTCAAATTTAAGACTTTTTAAGACCTTTTTAATGCCACCTTGAATGAAATTTAAGACCAAAAAAAAAAAAAAATCCTATAAATATAGGCTAAGCAATGGTTGGGGATCCCACTGTACTACAACCTCAATGACAATCAGTCAAGTTTACTTATTGTCTGTTATTAATAAACAAACTGATAATCAATACAAAACTAGAAAAAGCACCAAGGAAGAAAGGAAGGAGTCTGCACGCGACTGACACTGAAATCACTCACACAACTTTTACTCAAGGACAATGGAAAAATTAGCAGAGTATTGAAATGAGTACCAGACCAACAATGACCAAACCACTGTAGGAGGGCATACAGGTGCATCTCAATGAATTAGAATAAATGTAGACAAAATGTATAGAAAAAAGTTTAAAAAAGCATTTTTAATATGGAAATGTTTGCTTTCTGATAAGTTGTCCATGCAGCGGTGCGCCGCGGACATTCACGAAAAAACAAACAAACAACGAAACCGAATGCGCGCCGCCAAGTCCGCTCGGACCGCGGCCACTCGGACCAACAGGTCCGCTCGGTCCAACGTCAACGACGGCAGGAGACCCAACGCGATTTGGCGTATCACTGCCTCCAGAAAGACTGTCACGTTACCGGGCTCATACCAGAGCCAGTCTATTGACAATATTAGAAGTTCTCTGCTCATACGCGCAGGCAGGCCAGGGTTGCCAGATAGAATGAAAAATATCCCCCACAATATTACTTTTTTTTCCTTCACTAATTAGCGGGAGAAATTACCGAGAGCAGCATTAGTAAACCACAACAAAAACACGTGTAGCCTTTTTCCCCCCCTCATTTTTCCCATTGACGGAAATCCGTCGTGGCGACGGAGAACTTTAATCCATGAATTTAAGACCCTTGACTACTGTATTTAAGACCATCTTAGAAATTTCTGATAAATTTAATACTTTTTAAGGCCTTATTTTTAGATACATGAATTTAAGACTTTTTAAGGATCCGCGGATACCCTGTGACATTTCTAAAAACCAGTGGAGGAAACGTTTCACTTCCGGTGATAATAATTTTTTTTAAAAACTGCAGAAGGGACCCGAGGTGTCGCAGGTTCGATTCCTTCCCACCTTGGCGAGCGTCCCCTCCACGCAGTAGCCGGCGATGATGACGCCGTTCCTCTTGTCCGTGCACCAGCTCTCAAACAGCTCCCGGGACAAACCGCTCTGCATCATGCCGGGCGACGCCATCACCACGCTGGGCCCGATGTCGTCGAAGTGGTCCATGCTCTGACACACACACACACACACACACACACACACACACACACACACACACACACACACACACACACACACACACGTCAGAAAACAAACGACAACGACAATGGAAACAGGCAATAGCATACATAGGGTTGCAAAATATCGGGTATCGGGTAATATCGGAAACTTTCTATGGGAATAAACGGGAATAAATCCGAAATTTACAAAATTGAAGGTTGGCCCTTAATAAGCAATTAGTAATATTTTACTCAATATTCATGTTTTTGTTGTTCAGTAAAATAGCTGATTGTTCATACAAGAATTAAAACTTGATAAAGTTCTACTCACAAATAAATCTGTGGAAATGTCATGTTTTTTAATTGTATTGTTATTTTGCATGGATGTCTGCTTATGACAAAACAAAATATTTACATTTATGTTTGGATATGATACAGTTTGTTTAAATTACCCCAAATTTCCAGTTCATCCCCATAAATTCCCATAATTTCCCATAATTCCCATGGATATTTTCCAATTTGGAATAAAAAACTGGAAATTTTCCGCCCCTTTGCAACCCTAAGCATACACAATGTATACACTGACAATACACTGACCAAAACAGACAAAACAGAAAACAAAGGACAGAACAAACCTGACGACACAATAAAACAGGACAGAAAAGTAAAAACAAAAACAAAACAAAACAAACCTTCAGGTTGCTGATGTGCTTGAAGACGAAGGGGTTGTTGATGTTGATGGCCTTGCGGATCTTGTCGTTCATGGCGTTGATGTAGGTCTGGTACACGGCCATGCACTTCCTGGCCAGAGACGAAGCGTAGAAGATCGGGATGTCGTGGAGCTCCGGGTGGTTCTGCCAGTACTCGTCTGGTCCACACACACACACACACACAAATAAAGTTAACGAACCTACTGCTATGACTATAGGGATTATGGCAATGGAGCAATTTGCCAAAATGTTGAACTATCCCTTTAAGGTAAAAATCTTGCATAGTTCCTCTTTAAAGGTATAGTATGTAGGAATCCCCCCATCTAGCGGTGCGGTTGCATATCTGAACGTATTCTTTATGTTGCATTCAGGTGAAATCGGGCAGACGTCAGACAGACAACAGACGCTGCATGTATCAGGATAAACAAGCGTCTATGTAAACAAGTGGTCCGCCAGCACGAGGCAAAACAATACAGGCGTAGCAATATGTTGTCATGGTGATGTCGTATTGTTTACCCGACCCACGTTTTACCGGCTTTCTCTCGTCGAGTAAAATGACATCCGGTTGGTTTGCCGACGGCCGTCTGCCTGACTGCACCTGAATGCAACACCAGTGCCTCCGTCCTTCCTCACACTACACAGTGGCAGGGCCGTTGTATAGGGTAGAAAGGTGATGATAATTCTAGGGGCCCAACGCCCAGTGGGGCCCCATAAAAAACCCCAGTAGAATAATCTTTGTATGACTGATTTATTCTGTGTAAGACCCTGACTAATACTCATAGTACACTGTAAAAACTCAACATCTTTCCAAGAATATTTGTCTTATTTCTTGTCCAAATGTCTCATTTCTAGTCAAAGCTAATCTCTTTCCACTTAAAATAAGACTCATAACCTAAAAATTAACTTGTTTTTAGATAATTTTCACTTGTTTCAAACTAATTTTCACTTGAAATAAGTAGAAAAATCTGCCAGTGAAAGTAAGTTTTTTGTGCTTGTAATAAGGAAGAAAAACTTGTTCCACTATCATATTTTTTCTACTTATTCCAAGTGAAAATATGCTTGAAAGAAGTAAAAAGTGTCTAAAAACAAGCTACTTTTAATATGATGAGTCTTATTTTAAGTATAATGATATTTGTTTTGACTAGAAATTACATTTTGACTAGAAATAAGACAAATATTCTTGGTAAGATACTTGGGTTTTTTGCAGTGTAATGTTGCATTAGCATCAAAACAAGGTAGGCTACTAGGCTGAATAAAAAATGATAATACATACGTAGTCTAAGAAAAAAAACTGGAAAAGTTAGGGGGAGGGGCCCACTTTAGTATTCTTTAAGGGGGCCCAGAATTCCTAACAACAGCCCTGCACAGTGGTGACAGTTTTAACAGGCCGAGCCGACAGCTCTGCTGAGTTTCCGTGGTTACCTACGGTCACGATGCAACATGGCCGCCTCGGTTCGGTGCGTCGCCCACTTATGTGTTTGTAACGACTTGTAACAACTCATTCTAAGGTACCAGAAAGCTTTCATTTGTATGCGGGTGTGATTCGACTTCAGTGAAATACGTATTTATGAAAGCAATATTAGATTTTTGCTACTAAAAAGCCAAATAAGTTACACACTGGGGCTTTAACGAGTGTGTATGGTGAATGAAAATGTTTCGGTGTGATCCATAGACAGAAACACGTCCCTTAGTTTAATCTTGTAAATAAAACTTGAAGCCTGAATTTATTTTTCCCTCAGCTGAAGGGAAAGCGCCACTCTTAGGTCGCCGTGCGTCGTCATGGCGTCGTTGTTGCCGTGGTCTCACCGAGGATGAGCAGCAGCTCCTGCGCTCGGCCCAGAGCGAACACGGGGATCAGACATCGACCTTCTCTGTTGACGATGTCGTGGACCGTGTTGCAGAACCGAGCCTCTCGCTCCTCCCGCTTCTCGTGGATGTGAGTCCCGTAGGTCGACTCCTGACACACACACACACACACACACACAACAAACACACACACACACACACACACACACACACACACACAACAAACACACACAGGTTCAATGTTAAGTGTCTGTGCTCTGTGTTTAAATAAAGTTTGAACGGTTTGAATGCTTCCACTCACGGTGATGAGGATGTCTGGTTTGACGCTGGGGATCTCCGCCGCCATCAAGTGTCTGTCCTCCTGACGGGAGAAGTCTCCTGTGTACAACAACTACACACACACACACACACACACACACACACACACACACACACACACACACACACACACACACACACAGGGATGCAAACGGGTCAGGACCAAAAAAGAGAGGTATTGTCTGGCGGGGGGGGGGGGGGGCTCACCATTAACAATATCACAGAAAAGTCAATTTCCAGTAGTTCAACCCCAACCAAGTATTGAGTGCATATAGATGGACAGTTTTCAGAAGGCCAACATTTCTATATTAAAAATGCTTTAAAAAAATAAAAACCATTGCAATATTTCAATTTTGGAGATACTGATTTTTAGGTCTTCACTGAATGTTAGTCATAATTATTACTATTAAAATAAACTGAAGAAATAAAGACATGGGATTTAACATCCCATTCGGTGTGTAATGGACATATAGGCCTATATAATGTGTTAGTTTCACTTTAATTGAACACATTCTACATGGCGGAGGCGACGTCTTTCCACTCAGGGCTTCCTGCACCTCTGAAACGGGGCAGAGCTCCATGGAAACACCTGCCTGACACAGCAACGTAGGGAACCGTGCACGTCCGTGGAGCTGTGCGCCGCGGACGTGCTCGGGGGGAAAAAACGGCGTCACCGCTTTGGGTAACGTGGGTGCATGTCGCGCGTCTACATTGGAGGACGGCTGTTATCAGTATAATCAGAGACCATGAATGAGTTCGCCTCACGTGATTGTCACTGTCAGCCTGTTAGAAAAACATTTTACTGACCCCAGCTGAGACGCTGAGACCCCCCCCCCCCTCAAAACAAAAACTCTTCGGATCTGAACGATTCACACAAGTCACCTAATTGGTCATGAAAAAAGCGAGTTTCGCTTTTCGGCGCGCTGTTTGCATCCCTGTGTGATGTTCAGGGACAGTCAGGACAGTCTGAGGACTGACAGCTCTGAGGTTGAAGTTTATATTAATGCACCATGACACTGTGGCAGGTCTCTGTACTAGGGATGTGAATCTTTGGGTGGCTCACGATTCGATTCCGACTTTTAGGGTCACGATTCGATTCAAAATCGATTTTCGATTCAACCGATTCTTGATTTTCTTTTTGCGATTTTTAGTTTGCTTTATTAACACCAGACCATGTGAAAACGTTGAATGATGATGATGTCTACAGACTATTATATCAGAAGCCATATTTCCCCCCAAAAAATGCACATCACATGTTTCAGATTTATTCAGCAGCAATATATTCGAACCATTTTAAAGTTAACTGCTACATGAAGCTGATTTTATAGGCTACTCTCTTTTCAAAAGCCTGGACTGAAGGATGTGAATATTTGGGTGTCTCTTCGATTCAAAATCAGTTCTCATGCACATGCACATGGACATGTAGCCTATCTGTAACAAAGGCTGCTAAAAAAAAAAAAAAAAAGAGACGGCACTCTGCTCTCAGGCCAGCTCACCTGCAGCCTGTCTGCAGCGCCACAGAGGAGCTGTCAGAGCTGCTGCTGCTGCTGCTGGTCCTCTCTCTTCAGCCTGCTGTTTGGCTGCACTTTGTATGAGTTTAAAAAAGTGAAGATCTAACGTCACCTGAGCACCGATCAGCTGATCCAGAGCGCAGTGGATGTGGCTGCTCACACCGTGTCCTAACTGGATGCGACGCGAACGAGCGTCCGACAATCGCGTCACATCTGACGCTCTCTGTCCACACTGAATCCGTGCGTCTGTTGTCATGGAAGCACATCAGCTGTGCGCTCGCCCGCTCGACAGACTGGAGACGTAACTACCCGGTTAAAAGATGGGTGAATTGTGCCTTTTAAACAGAAAACAAGTTTCTTGAAATATAGAGCCAACAGCAAGTTGTCTCTATAGTGTAGGAACACGAGTTGTAAAAAACATAATGCAGGGTTTTCTGTAACATTATAAGACGGCGCACCGCCCCCCGCCCAAGATGAATGAAGAGGCTATTAAAAAAAAAAAAAAGTCCGCTAGTCTCCTTGAAGCGGCTGTTATGTGTCTCTCTCTGGCGGTGTCAGCTGATGTGCACATCTGCAGCAACCCAAACAAATGCACATGTTACTGTTGACTGGCTCTATTCCAGCCACATGATTGGTTCGACGCGGTGGAAATCTCATTATCATTGGTTATTTGTATTGTCTGCCAAAACATGGATGAATGAAACCTATCGACCACGTCTCATATTTCTATTGAGGAAAAGTTATTTCACAATTTATAGACACAACACCGACAAGCACTGAGAGCCGCATGTTGCAGTGACGTTATATAGGCTATAAAAAAAAAAATCCGCAAATAATAAGCCGACGAAAAGGTGCAACTTGCCACTTAACTTCTTGTCGATGTATTATTTGCGGGGGCTTTCGGGGGATCTGCTGACGGTGGAGGATCTGGGACTGATTGACTGTGGACCACCACCAGTCTGATCAGGTCCATCACAGCACAGCAGCTGCAGCACTGCCCCGCTGTCACATTACTCTCGCGTATCAGCTCAATCTGTTTACATTAAACCGACATCAGGAGAATAATGAGAATTATGATTAAAAATATATTTGTTTCGAATTTTGGCCCCTGGATCATGATTTTTCGCATTCTTGGTTAAAAAAAAAAAATCCTCTAAAAAAAAAGACAGTTGGGATGCATAATGTGTCTCATAACAGTATACTGTGCGTCACGCTAGGGGTCGGTGGTGTTTTATTCTAGGGGTCGGTGGCGGCTGTGAGACAGCAGCGGCTCCACGGTGAGGGGGGGGGGGGGGGCAGCTTCTGCTCACCTGACTCTGTGCAGCTTCTTCATTAAATCCAAACAGTCCGACACAGCGACGCACTGCTCCTTTGACTCTAAAGTCTCTGTAGCTCATCAGCCCGGAACTCGCCGACATGGATCAGAAGCGACGGCGGCGTTTGGCCTCAGTGTCTCGGACTTCCAGAGCAGCTACAGAGCAGCGTTGTGACCTCAACCATGGTCGATGAGAGCAGAAATGTTGTTGTAGGCCTGTGCATATTCTCATTTGTCCAGGTCATAGTATTTCAAAGGAGGTTAAATCGAAAGCAACTGGACTTATACTGAGTCTCCAGACCAGTTAGTTGGACCAGTCCCAGCCTGGTCAGATGCTACATGAACTGATGAAGCCTCTTGGATGAGAGGTGAAACGTCTTCCTAGACAAATAACTAAGTCCAGTTGAACCTGCTTTGAAAAAAAAAAAAAGTTGTTGGCGGGCTCGTGAATTTTTTTTTGACACGAGTCAAAAAGAGCGTCAAACCGCGTATCTCGCGTTTGGTCGCGCGTCACAACTCGAGCGAAAAAAAAGCGTTCCTCGTGTTTGGTGGGAAGCCCCTTGACGAAATGAAATAGACGAAGACGCGAAGGTCCCGTCGCACAAAACAAATCGGGTGTATTGCGTCGCAAAAAAAAAAAGTCGCGTCTACCGCGTCGCGCGCCTAATCGCGTCTCGCGCCTAATCGCGTCTTTGCGTCACGGCCTTTTACACCGCGGACGTAACGAATAAACGGTGACGGTGTGAACGAACAACATAGAACAGGACCAGACGTGGCGTTGTTTCCTCTTTTCACCGACAGCTCCACTCTCCCTTACTTACACTAACTACTGTTATTGTTGAGGCCAGAGAATTGTGGGATTTGTAGTTTTTGACCAATCGCAGGTTGTGCTCTTTCTTTTTGTGATTTTCCTGGTTCACACATGTATTTTTTTTTAGGGGCAAATGCGAGTGAAATGCTCGTCCATGGTGGGCATAAGAAAATTTAAGACCTGTCTAAAATTATTTAAGACTTGAACACAATAATTCAACAAATTTAAGACATTTTAAGGCCTAAAATTTAGATTTTCAAATTTTAGACTTTTTAAGACCCCGTGGATACCCTGTTATTTCATATAAAAGTTTAAGTGCATGCATATTTTATGATGCTGTGTATTTCAGGTGTAGGTTAATATACACACACCTCAGGAGGCCTGTTGACTGGTTAAAACAAGGTAATCAGTAGATGGGAATTAACTTCAGATTTAGTCACGGATCACCTTCAAACTCTCCTTGTCATGATATTTGAATAAATTATACATCAACACCAGCATATATAGGATTAACACAACATACAAATGAATAAAATGATCTAAAAGTATACATTTGTTTATTATTAATTGGATTATTCAACAAAATGTTAAAATTATAAAACCATCCTTCAACTTAAAGCCCGAGGCGACGTCTTTAAACAGTTTATTTTGCTCATCAAATGAAGAGAAATTGACTCTGGAGCCTGAAGTCTGTGATTATTGATTAGGATTTTCAATCAATCACTTTTTAATCAAAACACAGCTGCGTTTTAATCTTCACTGTTTCTGCTCCAACTAAGATAAATAAATCATAATAAACATCTGTTCTTTGTCGCAGCAGAGAGAGTGAATCACTGCGATTCATATGTTTATAATTTACATAATGTGATATTATGTGATAATGAAGTTTAGGTGAAGAGGTGCATTCTGGGAAATATTTTTTGTGAGTTGATGAAATTACTTATCAATATGCGCTTCCATTTAGACATGATGACGATAAAATGCAGGACAACACGGTGTTAAAAACAGTTTCTTTTTTTAAAAGGATTTGTATTTCCATGCTTTTATTTTGAAGGGATGCTGCATGTTTTAGAAGCCTTACTTCTGATTTCCTGTTTGTCAGACTCAGTTTATTGATCTGGTCACATCGATTATTGATTGAAATGTTAAATTTTTCTAATTTATTTACTTTACTGTACATACTTTCTTTTCTTTGTCTTGTTTATTTGATGTTTGTTTATTTTATTTCATGCTCTTATATCTTATGTTTTGTATTTATTTATATTTACAAGTTTACTATTTGCCTTATTGGTTTGTACATCGATTTATTTGCAAAATAAAGTAAAAAAGCAAAAAACAAAACACCAACAGAGGGTTGAACAGCTGAGTCATGTGAGTGGCGGTGAGCGTCCGTTACCTTGACGCCGGCGATCTCGATCATGAAACATGGCGGCGCCCAGCACGTGTCCGGCGTGGTAACACCAGAACTTGATGCCGGCCACTTCCTTCACCTCGTGGAAGTTGATGGTCTCGATCTTCTCCATGCTGTCCTCCAGGTCCGTCTCCGTGTAGAGCATGTCGTCTGCCGAGATGTTACTGTCACACACACACACACACACACACACACACACACACACACACACACACACACACACACACACACACACACACACACACACACACGCACACACACAGCATCAACACACAGCTCCGTCACAGCTCCACCTGAGCGACAGGCAGCATCACTCCCTCTCTCTTTGTCAGCTGTAAAGTGACTGAGTGTGAGAGTCTGTGAGGGTCCAGATACTATAAACATGAATGGAACAGCACCTACCCTGAGCAGCGCAAATTTACGTGGATTTCCGCATTCATCAATCTTTTAGTAGTGCTGATTTTTTCGTAGCTACTCACAAAATCTACACCTGCTCCGGACTGTGTGTAGCGCTTGTGTAAATGTAGGAATGCAAATAAATACTGCTCGTCACTGTTGAAAATTACAGTTTTAATCCGTATTACTCTCTCTCATGTTCAAAATACGCCGATGCCTTTGAAACACGTAATTTAAACATGACAAACAATTACAAATATTTGGAGAGAGAGACGTTTTAGGGATCGGACACGCACAAACACGGCAAGGCTCCATTTTATGATGATAATAATCTGATATAAAACCGGAAAAAACGTATTTGTGTTGCTACAATACGCTCGGTGGACGCACACTTCATCCTGCGCAGCAGCGCAGTCGGCACCGGTTTGGATGGAGCTGTGACAGACGGCTGGTGCTTCTGTAACAATATAACCTGCCTATATAACTTCATGTGTTGATCCAACCATGTTCCTCTACAGCTGAGGCTGTGAAGAGCCTCCTCCTCCCATCGCTGCTGTAGCTCTGGAGTTGTGTGTATTTTTATTTTTATTTTTTTTCATGTTTCATATCGAACTATTCTGGCTTTACTTCTTAAACGGTTCTTTAATCAACCAAGGATAGGCCTACTTAATTCACTACATCTGTTTCTTCCCTCCAGCCTTTGACCTGTCCCAGTCACACCACTACTAACAGAAAATAATTACATATTTTTTCTGGACTCCACTTCACCCAAAATGACTTTGATCCGTGATCTCTCTTTTTTTCTCTCTCTCCCTCTTTCCTCGTTTGCGTCATGGCCGCAGGTGAGCAGGATGCACCTACCTCCTAATATGGTGGTCAGGATCTCCTTATATGGCTATTCATGTATGGAGATCTATGCTAATTGCTGATCACCGGGGGTGTGTTGTTAGTTTATGATGGGTTGGGATTCATCATCTTACACACGTGTTTACGATCAAATCTGAGTTTCCGGCACCGTTCATGAATCCGGAGTAGAGTTTTAGTAGAGTGAGCTTTTATGTGCAAATCTACACACAGATTTACTCACGTTTCATGAATGAGACCCAGTGAGTGAAGACGAGCAGGATGTGTCAATGTGTGTGTGTGTGTGTGTGTCTCCTGCAGGGGAAGTGCATGAAGCAGGTGCAGGACGTGGTGGAGCGTCTGTGGGACTTCATCGACAAACTGGACATCAACACGTTTGGGAAGTTTCTGGCCGACAACATCGTGGGGTCGGTGGTGGCGTTCTCTCTGCTCTTCTGGGTTCCTATCAGCATCCTGGTCCACTGTGTGGTGAGTCGCTCCGTTCTGTCTCTGTCAGGAACTAAACTACACACTGTCAGTCACACTGTCTGACTGACGCGTTACAGAGACGTATTACCACTGTATTTTCATGAGTATTAAGGGATTAAGGTGCTACAGACAGAATCTGAAGATGATAAAGTCTTTCCTGTCTTTAGTCTGTATAGGTCAGGTGGACAGTCATTTAAATATATATTTTATAAGATGTGCAGAGATTAGTTTAGTTTACTCTTGTCTTTTGTCTTTTCTTCTGTGAACAACCTCCTTCAGGATTAATAAAGTTTCTTTATCTTCTTCTCTCAGGACAAGAAGCTGGATAAACAATACGAGCAAACCACAAAGTCTCTGTTCTTCCCCAGTGTGAGTATCTGATTGTGTGTATTTTAGGGATGTCACAATTACTTGTTTTTCACAATTAATGTAATGAAATTGCAGCAAAAGGAGGAAATATGTCTGATACGAATCATTACCTGGGAGAATGGAGGCTCTCTGCCTTCCACCTAGCGTCTCTTGGCTGAAAACCAACCTTGTAAGATCAGAGCCTCCGACCCGGTGTCCCAGCTCTCGTCTGTAACCCGTAATCTCTTGTTTATGACAGATAAGACTACACAGATATACACATGGTAACATGGTAGATGATAAATAACCTTATCCACCGCTCCATGGATTGATTTCTCACCGGCTTCGTTGTTGAAAACAAACGCACATGGAGGAGAGGAGGTTAGAGACACAGAGAGTTCATCTTTAACCATCAAACTAGGGATGTCACGATTACTTATTGTCACAATTAATCGTGGTATTAAACGCCACAATTAATCAATCGTAAAGATTTCTAAATACTGTCACTCTCCAAAAAAGATTGTCGGAACCGTATCGGCAGATGTGGCGCCAAAGTAAAGGTAAATGCACAGAAACTGGTCCATTTACCTCACGTAACATTAAATTGGTAGGAATTTAAATGTCGGTGTGCCATTTGTAATAATAAAATGTAAAAAATTATTAAAATAAACTCAAACATTTGGTATAGATGACAATTAATGACTTCAATATTTCAAATACTTCCTCTGGGGGAGTAATAATTGGTCCTATATTAATAGATACTTAAAATATTTTGTGTATATTATCAATAATGTAGTTATATTTTGACTATATTTGATTTTACACATTCATATATAGTGTTGTGAAATTAATTAATGCATAATAATCGTGGTAATCGTACTACCGTGATTATTTATCCAAGAAAATTTATAATCGTGACATCCCTACATCAAACTCAACTGACTCTGTTCATTTTCCCAGAATGCCGAGCTCCTGAGCAGCCTGGAGTCCGCGTCCGTCCGGATCTTCAAGCCTCCGACCTTCCCGACCACCAACCTGCGCTTCCAGCCGTCCGGTCCGCAGCAGACCAGCACGCCGCCGGTCTCCGGCTTCGGCTTCGGCCCCGGTCCAGACTCCTGCTGTCATCTTCCTCACCATCCTCCTCCTCCTCCTGCGGTGGCGGCCCCTCCTCCCCCTCCTCCCCCTCCTCCTCCTCCTCTGGACTCCCCCCGCATGGCCACCATCCAGGAGGACCCGAGCTTCGACTCCCACCTGGACGAGGAGGCGCTGCAGGAGGCGTTCGGCCGCCCGGCGCAGCGCTCGGAGCAGCGGCGGCGCTCCTTCGAGGACCTGACGGAGACGAGCGCGGTGAGTCGCAGCGAGAAGGCGCTGATGTTCCGGCTGCAGAGGCAACACCAGATCGACACCAAGGAGACGCAGTGCTGAGGGACGGGACGGGACGGGACGGACGGGACGGACGGTGCCCGGTTTGTCCCGCTCACGTCCTCCTCCTGTGCTGGTTTCACAAACTTTTACGACTTTTTTTATTTTTTATTTTCTTAAAGCGGCTCCGTCCTGAAGCCGCCGCACTGACGCTTTGTTGCTGCAGCAGATCTCAGTCTGGTCACATCGAGACACATTCAATCAGAAAAACGTTTTTATTGAATTTAAAGGACAATTCCAGGCGAATTCAACTCGGGGGTGTATTTTCATATCATTTTAGGTCTAAAAGAATGAATCTGAAGATTTTCAGTTTAATTGCTCCTGTTTTGCGGTAGCTGCGTCTGTCCGTGCATCGCCACGGCGCCAATGAATGGGAGTGGATGTAAGTTCCGCTGTTTAGGCTGTTTACATCCCTCAAAGCCACAGTTTTTTTCCACAGACAGCGTCAGATGGAGACTCAAACATGCACCGAGAAGTTTATTTACTTCAAGCAAGCCGACATGTTTGTAAAACTAGATCCAATTCAAAGTCTCCCGGAGTCTCGCGCGAGACCCAGTTGCTGTGTGCGGTGTGTTCAGGTGCAGTGGGAAAAGCTACCGTTTGTGTCATAAACACAGGAATATCAACTCTTTACTTGCTTCAAGTAAAAAAAACTTCTGGGCGCATGTTTGAGTAGCCACCTGACGCTGTCTGTGGAAAAAAATGTACACTTCAAGCAAGTAAAGAGTTGATATTTCTGTGTTTATGACACAAGCGGTAGCTCCTACTGCGCCTGAATACACCAGCACTGCAACTTGGGTCTCGCGCGAGACTCCGGGAGACTTTGAATTAGATCGACTTTTACAAACATGTCGGCTTGCTTGAAGTAAATAAACTTCTCGGTGCATGTTTGAGTCGCCATCTGACACTGTCTGTGGAAAAAAAATGCGGCTTTGAGGGATGTAAACAGCCTAAACAGCAGAACTTACATCCACTCCCATTCATTGCTGCCGTGGCGATGCGGGGACAGACACAACTACCGCAAAACAGGAGCGATTAAACTGAAAATCTTCAGATTCCTTCTTTTAGACCTAAAATGATATGAAAATACACCCCTGAGTTGAATTTGCCTGGAATTGTCCTTTAATTACAATCAGAGTTCAACCGATTATCGACCGATATTTCCCTTTTTTTTTCACCGATAACCAATAAAATAAATGTATTTTTAAACGCATAAACGCACTCCTTTGGCTCTAACGAAGCCGTCTCTCTTGGCTGTTTAACAATGTCCCAAAGGTTTTCACAGTGAACAAAACAGAAACAAACTGTTGACTGTATTCAGTCTGATCCCTGGTGTGTTATTTTTAAATTCTGACACCAAAGTTTTCATTTTTACTGCAAATGAATATCGGTTAAATATCGGTTTCCTTGATTACTAATAATCGGTATCAGTATCGACCCTGATAAAACCATATGAGTTGATCCCTAATTATAATAAGAAAAAGAAAAAGAAACAAAACGTCTCCTTCCAGTCGTCGTCCTGTGTGGTCAGACCGTGGTTTCAAATCGCTGCTCCGTCCGTCCTCTCCGCGTCTCTTTAACGTCCTTTAGTGACTCGAACTAACATATTGTTCCTGTTGAAGCTGTGGCAGCGAGGGGCCGCTGCTGGGTATCGAACCTTCTCCAGGTATCAAACCGTCGTTGGTGCTGATTGAACGGTGCTCAGATCAGATGTTGCTTCCACAATCAAACTGTGTTTAACTGTGGTGATCGATCATCTGTTCAGTACTTTTATTCGTCCAATAAAATGTCGCTAAAGCTCCGATTGGTCCCCGCCAGCCACCGTACAAACTCAGACCAACTCGTCTTCTGATGACACACTACACGATACGACCAGCAACTGTACGCTCCTACGTCCGTTTTTAGTTCTTGAACGTCCCACCAAAGATTTTTTTTTGCTCCTGAATGTTACACGTTTATTTCTGTTACATAAAGTCGTCGTTCACTTTTATAGCTGAAGCCCGGCTCTCGTTTTAGTTCCCTAAAGGCCAAATGTAACGCTTGTTGTAGCTCAGTCATCAGTCAAACTGTTGCTGAGTTGAACTTAATGTTTTAAAAAGGTTCAACTTCAATGTGACAATCATTTATGTGCACGAGTTTCTGTCTAATGAGAGAAAAACATTTATTTCTAACTGACGCTATTGAGACAAAGTGTTTGTCACCAGCATTTTATAGAAACAGCATCAACACAACATGTTGTAATAATGGATAATGTTGTTAAAAGCTTTAGAAATATTATATATTTTATCACAACAGCACAAAAAATGCCAAAGATTTGACGTTGTCAACTTCTAATTTGTGGTTATTTGATGTTTTTTTTTTGTCTTTACATCAGAATCAATTGGTTTTTTTTTACTGTGTGATAGACTAATTGATTAATTAATAGTCAAAATGATTATTAGTTGCAGCTTCAAAAGGTCAAAGTGCACTGAGAGTCAATGACACGTGCAGCTGCCAGATAAAAAAACAGTAAAAGTCAAAAACACAGAGGTCAAAGTTTTTATTTTTAAGGATCAAAATGTTTTTATATTCTATAAATGATATTAATAAAGTACAAATAGGGTTAAAATAGGTTTGGAGAGTTTAAAGGGTTAAAAAGTGTTTCTGTTTTAAGACTCAGTGGGAATCGAACCCTTGAACGTGACAGTGTTAAGTGCCTTCAAATCGACCCACTGAGCT
Source organism: Trachurus japonicus (assembly GCF_045865225.1). Taxonomy (NCBI): domain Eukaryota; kingdom Metazoa; phylum Chordata; class Actinopteri; order Carangiformes; family Carangidae; genus Trachurus; species Trachurus japonicus. Next base: position 5,427 of record NW_028220559.1, on the reverse strand, counting down.
ACATGAGACTGTATTTTATATCACATAAATGTTCATCATCTCCTTAAAACCACTAAAACCTGTCAATCAATTTTATTTACTGTGTATCAATCTGCAACAATAAGCTGATTAATTGATTGAATGTTGATCAGCAATGAAACAAATAATTTAAGTCGTTTTTCAGTCAATAATTGCTTTAAAAAAAATTGTGATTGATAAATGGATGGCTCAACTGTTTTTTTTTTATAATAAATTGAATATTTGATTGAAGGGACTTTTGATACATTTTAAGTTACATTGGGCATTTTTTTTTTTACTATTTTGTAAATTTTTATAGACAAAATGTTAAATCACTTCACAAAAATAAAGGAAAAACTTAAAACTTCAGTATAAAATTGTCCTAAACAGTTTTAAAACACCTCCCTGTTATTTTATTTTATCCTGGTTTGAGGTCAGTTATCTGAACATTTCACCTGTTTGTTTCTTACTGTACGAGGGCAGGTTATTATTATTACTGTGTGTATATATATATCTTTGTATAAAATATCGTTGTGTTGTTGCTTTTGTTGCTTTTATTTTTGTGACTGTCTGTTTTTTTTTGGGGGGGGGGGGGGATAAAGACACAGATGTTAAACTTCAGAGTGTTTTCAGCTGTTTGGTTTGTGTCACTCGAGCTGTTTGGTACCAGAGTTTATTCTCATCACATGTTTTTACTGTGTCAGATTTATTTTGTGGTAAGTTTTGTGTTTTTTTTGTTTTTTTGTCGATTGATTGAAGCCATATTATCGTTTAAATGTTTATTTTTGACATGTCAGAGCTCAACGTGCCTTCTCTTCTCCTGTGGTATTCAAATGCACTTGTCAGTATTTTTAATATTGTGTCTATCTGATACTGTGTGTGTGTGTGTTGAGTCCTGTACACTGTGATGTGTGTGTCTGTGTGTTATGTACATGCTGACGATCGTCTGTATTGATCCAATTAAAGGTCGGTTGCGAGTCATGTTGTTAACGTCACTGTGTCGTCGTCGGACTGAGGCGTCCGCTCAGTCTGCCCTTTCACAATAAAACGTTCTACTGTCTGATTTAAAGTGCTGATCGATAAAGAGTTTTTATTGATATTCTGATATTTTATCAACTCACGTTTCTTCCTGAGCTTTCAGCAAGATCTCATGGTTCTCATTAATGGATCATTATTTTGTTTTGTTTTTAAATATTCTGCTTTAATGTAATTTATTGACTATTTTAATCTCTGGTGATTTTATTTTTATATTTTAAAGCAGAAGTAAGTGGTCCGGTCGTTTTCGCTAATGCTGCGTTCCAGGCAGGCTTTTGAAATCGTAAATTACAGCTTCAAGTCACAACTTACGACTTTGTAGCGTTTCAGGCAACCCACTCGTGTTTTTCCGACCTGTTTTACCGGTGAAAGTCACTATAACGGCCACTCGTAACTTCCGACCGGTGAACTCGTACCAGATCGAACTGGTACCACTTCACGGTCGGAAAAATACGAGTTTCCTTGAACGCACCATAACAGTCCTCGTCCCTACGTCACCACATTCACGGCGTCCCTTGGCTGCACACACAGCCCTGCATGCCGTTCTCTCTCCTCATTGGATAAAAACTGTAGGATACGATAAATGTTTTCTTCTCGGCTCAGAGCAGAGCAGAGGGACTGACAGACCCGTGTTTCAGACCAAACACTCTATGTAAGTGATTGCTGTCGGAAGATATAACTATTTAAGACTTATATTAACACAAATATATCACTTACTTCTGCTTTAATCTAAAAATATCAATATTCAGACCAAGATGAGATCGACTTGCATCATAAAAACATAAAACCTGTAGCCAAAAAATATTAAAGTTAGTGTAAAAAAGAAAATACTCTAAATTATTTATCAATAATTAAAATATTTTGCAGATAAATTATTGTAGAAAATCTAAATTAATGAAAGTTAAAAAAAAAATTCTGCCTCCAGTTTCTAAAATGCAACAATTTTCTGCTTTTATTTAATAATACGAACATTTTTGATGATTTTAACCTTAATTTTGTTTCATAGAAAACAAGATGATTGATAAATTATCTGCAGTATTGATGATGTCGTTGTTTCACTCACATTAAATCTAACTCACTTTTTTATCTTCGAGGACAGAAACTCAGTGACCCTCTCTCTCTCTCTCTCTCTCTGGACAAATGTTTATTTTCCTTGTGAAGAACTCAAACTTTTGTTTTATAGACAAATCAAGTACAAAAACAATCAATCAATAAAGGTATTGGTGGTCCGTCTCCTGAAGCCGATTCCTTTGGAACCAAGTTTCCAACGAAGAAGCTGGAAAAACTCAAAAGTCCTCGAGTCAAAGAAATGAACGAACGAACATCTGCATCGGTCCGTTATCGACCGATTATTGCCGATCGATCGATACTACGAGGACTGAAGAGAGTGTGACAGAGAAACGTCAGTTCATCGTCCACCGCTACATCACCGACGGCAACGCGCTGCTGCTGCTGCTGCTGATGACATCACAGAGGGGGCGTGGCGTGAAGGCGGGGCTCAGGGCGTCGTAGAGACGGTGGACGGCCACTTCGACCATCTCCCTCAGAGAGTCGTCGTCCGCGCAGGTCACGGCCTGAGGGTCAGAGGTCAGAGGTCATCATGGTGTTATCAGCTGATTATTGAGGGTGAAGGTGAAATCCCGCAATCTGATTGGTTGTTAACCGTGGTATATTGAGCATATACGCTCAATATACCACGGTTAACAACCAATCAGATTGCGGGATTTCACCTTTCCGTTTTATAAATGTACATATAGTTTAGGATGTTGTGCATCCCTGGGAACAATCACTTTGAATCTTAAATCAACTGTTTCAGAAATATAGCTTTAGAAAAAAAAAAAAAAATCTGGCACAACTTGCCCCCGGTGCGGGGTAAGTTGTGCCATTGGAGAGAATTCACTGGGGTAAATTGTGCCATTGATAATTGAAGTACAACAGATAATTTTAATCTCACAAATGTTAATGCTATATAAAAGCAAGACATTCAATACAAAATTAAAGCCAGAAGCGGCGATGATCGGGCCCTCGCTTGTCCCCATGTAGTCGTGGAGGCCTGAGGCAGGCTGGGGGCTGTGGCACAAAGAAACGCCATGTTTTGTTCATCCACCAGACTACGAGCACAACCAGACTGGGCAGGTGTGTTCAGGGGCGGTCCCTCATCACACATGTTAAGTTTCAAGCGAATCCGTGCCCACTGCCATGTTTCTCCTATACACAGACAGCACTGCCACTGGCACAACTTAACCCAGGCCCCATGGCACAAATTACCCCACTCTCCCCTATGCCATTATGTTACCAAATTATTTCCAGGAGATTGTAGCTATAGGTAGCACATACAAAAATAATTAACCCAGATAACTTCAGATCAGACCAAACCCAGATAAGTATTAAGTATTAAGCCAGATCATTTCCATACAATAATTTCCATTTTCCATACTTTTCCAGACCTGGAAATGTATAAAATCAAATTCCATACTTTCCCATACTTTCCATACTTGCGTAGGAACCCTGTAAATACCATTATGATGAACCAGACGTTAAAGGGATAGTTCAACATTTTGGCAAATTCTCCTATCACCATAATTCCCTTGGTCGACCAATAGTCGTCATTAGTCGACTAATCATGTCACGACTTCCTGTATCTGGCCCTTCAAATTAAAAGCCCTATAGCCTTTCATATACAGTTCAGTCATATTGATTTTGATTATTTTAACCTGTTCACGCAGGCCCCCTAGTGGTTGGGACGCCGGCGTCCCAAATCAATAACACATGAACGGCGTCCTTAATATAACGAAAAGTAGGCATGCTGTAATTAAAACTCCACCACAGACCTTTTAAGGACACTTTCGGCAACATGTAGAAAAAAAAATGAAGTTTCTAGGTGCTACGGTTTTTTCCACAGTCACTGAAAATGTCTCAAACAATATCAGACTACGGCAGCCCACAAGCGACGTCACGTCAACAACGAAGGTGATTTAAACATATATGTACCATCTGTACACCTCTTCTTTCACCACCAAAAAATCGTATACTGTCATATAAACAAAAGCAAAGCACAAAAATGCAGTTTTTACCCCATTAAAGGTTTAAACAAGCCTGCTCACTCAACACAAACAAACCCGGAAGTCATTTTCGAGTGCCGAAAAAGACGGACATTTGTGAATCATAGACCCACTAAAACACTGAATAAAATTACAAGCTTACCCTCTTGTTAAAGCTGAAGATGTGCTCGAAAATAATCCATTGATCGATTTTATCCATCGTGACCAGATAATCCACAGCGTGTTACGTAACTCCGCAGTTCTATTACTACTCGCATTCTCCGTCAGACTGCGCACCCGCTTTGCGCATCTCTCGTCGCCTGTCAATCAAAGTCACGGGGGTGAAAACTTTTTGGTCCAATAGCAGAGACTCTAAGGTGTAACCTGATATATAATGATCCCTGATTGGGCAAAGCTTAAGCCTGCACCCAGCTGGTTCCTGTGGTTCCCTCTCCCCCTAGTGTCAACAAGTAAGCAATACAAGTCTCCACAAAAAGTGAGTTTTTACTGCCCCAAGTTTAATTAAAATAATTATAAAAGACAAATGAACTATTTCAAATGTCCTTGTTAATTTAAGCCATCACTGATGGTTGTGGGATGTTTACTTCTGGAGTTATAAAGGAAAATAACAATATAATACAGGCGAAAATAGGTAAATTCATGTTTGGATGGGTTTTGGACACTAAATATTCATCCCCATAAATTACATTTTCAAATGGCATTTTACTTATGTAACTGGTGTTCCTAAAAGCCATCAAGTATGTGATTGGCCCCAATAGGTTATCTGTTGGAAAAAAAAAAAAATCTCACTAAAATCTTGCAGTGTGCATTTTAGCCAAATTGGACAATTTTGGACAGGTTTTGCACACTGTACATCGCCAAGGGACACTGTTTGGAAAAACTCTATAGTGCCTCAGTAGTTTTACATATCAACCTAAAATTTGGTACACATGTGGACAGGGAGTGTGTGAACCATATATGAACAATTCAACCTGTTTTATAATTAGGATTTTGATATATCACCTTTTCACCAAAAATTTCAAACTCGTTTTTTTTTTTTTTCCAAAAAAAAAGTTATTTCAGAAGCCCATTTTTTTATGGAATGACTCAATTCAATATTTTATACATATAGATGTAAAGGGACAAAGGTTGTCTTTCATTTAAGCCATAAACCATAGTTGTGGGATTAGTACTTCTGTAGTTATAAAGCTTTAATTGCAGTGATACAAAAACAGGCGGAAATTGCCAAAAATGGCCTCTGCATGAAGAGGTTAACAAGACACGGCTCCAAATGTTTGTTTTTTTTCCTGCGAACAATCGACCATTGAAATTTTGGTTGGCTAATGATTTTTTT